>NW_028284176.1:0-54175 GCF_059516105.1 Syngnathus floridae | reverse complement strand
TGAATGCCTTGGTCCTCAGCCTGAGGGACGGCTCCATGGACAAGGTGATCCGCTCTATCCGTGTCTGACTATCCGCACGCCACGTCGGGCTTCGATGCGGCCGCTACCGTATTGTGTAGCTTGTCCCCAGTAAGCGTCGCGGCGCTCCGTTGCGGTCTCAACGGCCCGGTGTGGCGCAATGTCTGCTCAGGTGAGGAGGGGGGGCGCTTTGCTGGCGGAGGTGGAGGAGACGCGGCGGTGTCGGGAGACCGAGCGGTGTCGCCTCCACCAGGAGCGCGGAAGAAGCCCTGGCAGCGGCCCAGCAGGCCTGGCAGTCCCGAGCGGCCGAGCTCCGATCGGCTCATCACCAGCATCGGGAGGAGCTGAGCCGAACCAAGAGAGACTGCGAGAGGGAGATCCGCCGACTGGTAGGACTGATCAGATGCGCGGTGCGTGGCTATGTTCCCAATTTCGTTGTATACCTGCAGTGCAATGACACCTAAGGCATTCTATTCTATTCTATTTCACAAGAAGAAAATGTCCGGTTGCTCGCTTCGCTTTTGTCACAGCAAAGGTGTTCCAGTCGATTCAAGAAAAAAAATTGGCCGGTTGCTCTCTTTGTTTTTGTCACAATTCTGGCAAATGAGTTTGCCCGCCTGCCTGAGCGCTCCCCGTTTGTACATCCAGACGGATGAGATCAAGCTGAAAGACAGAGCGGTTAGTGTTTTGGATGAAGCCCTGGGGCCGGCCACGTCCACCGCCTTCAGCTGCAGACTCAGGCTGCCGAGCAGCAGATCGCTGCCCTGAGGGATTCCCAAAGGGCGGGCCTAAACTACCCTGGAAGTGGGGTCAACGCCGCTACTAGCAATCCTCTTCATTGCGTAAGCCACCTCATCACACACTTGCAGTACGCATGACTTAGTTCGTTGCTGGAGGAAGGTAGCACAAAAACAGTTTTGAACTTTGAACGAGT
This sequence comes from Syngnathus floridae, assembly GCF_059516105.1. NCBI lineage: Eukaryota > Metazoa > Chordata > Actinopteri > Syngnathiformes > Syngnathidae > Syngnathus > Syngnathus floridae. Next base: position 53,223 of record NW_028284176.1, on the reverse strand, counting down.
GCTTGTGTGTGTGTGTTGCGGGGCGTTTTCAGTCTCAGGAGGATCGGGACACGCGACGGTTTCATCTGAAAATCGCTGAGCTCAGCGCAGTCATCAGGAACCTGGAGGATCGAAACGCCCTGCTTTCTGAAGAGCGCAATGAACTGGTAATTTATTGACGGCACGCTTGAAGGTTTGCGCTACGTTTGATGCGCGCCATCCAGCGAGGCACCCATTGCGCTTGCTTATTAGTTGAGCGGCGCGTCGAGTCGGTTGCCTGGTAGATGTCTTTTATTGGGAGCCAAAGCCACGATTCCGTTCAAACCGATGCAAAAGGAATGGATACGTTCTGGCCCGCGTGTTGTGCGTCTTTCACATCCCGCACTTCATGCTTGCAGCTAAAGCGACTGAGAGAAACAGAAAGCCAGTTTCTGCCACTCCTGTACAAAAACAAACGCCTGAGCAGGAAGAATGAAGAACTCTCGCTGGTGCTGTGTCGCCTTGAAAACAAAGTGCGCTTTGTCACCCAGGAGAACGAGGAGATGGCAAGCTTGGTAAGTCGACGCGGACAACGGCGGCGTGCCAACAGAGTCCACTGCATTTGTGTTCCACAGAGAAGGCCTAGTTCGCTCAATGACCTGGACCGCGGTTGCGGCCAGCAGGACGGTGAAATGGAGTTCCTTCAAGTTGTGGAGCAGCGGCACATCATCGACGACTTGTCCAAGGTCTTCAGGCAGGCGACTCGGTGCACGTACGGCAGCGCCACGCTCGCTCGCTGTCGCCAGGAAATCTTTTCCGTCCAAAGCTTGGCCGGCGGCCGCCATCCAAAAAATTGGCCCCTTAAATTCCGACCTTTCAAGCAGGAGCATTGTGCGCACGCGTTTGAACACGCTTTAGACTTGTTTTGCCGTTTTCAGCAGCTCAAAGCTCCCGTTTTGTCAGCGCCTTTGCCACTCGCTGTGCGCTGAAAACGACGGACTTGCCCGGCTGCTCAGCCCGTCAACCATGAGCCGCGAGCGCGACATCATTGTCCGTAGGCAGCTAGTGGCAAAATGCACCCTGTTAGAGTTGCGCTCGCTCCAACTTATTTTGCAAGAACCACACGGGAGACAAGTAAGTTCTTTTGGACACCTGCAGGTGGAGAGTCCATCCGTTGTACGAATGAAGTCTGACTCTCGGCTCCTGCACGAGCATTTTAATTAAGAGAAACAGGGTGGGTGTAAGAGTGGATTGAATAGAGGAAGCCCTTGACCTCTAGTCAAAACATAGCAAGGGGTGTTTTACGACTTTGTGTAGGAAGGGATAAGCGATAGGGATAAATAAGGGATAAATAATATTATTTATTACAGGTTGCAGTCAAAGTCAAAGCAACATAATGATACGATAAAGATAATCTGGAAAACCCTGACACACCCTGTAGTTGTCACTTTTGGAAAAGACGAGCGTCCCTCCAATCATCGCCGGTGACGTGTTTTTCAGGCTCTGGAGACAGGAGCTCATGTCAGAAATGTCATTGTGAGTCGCGTTTGTTTCTGCGCCGGAGCCGTTCGTTCCCTTTGCATCCAAAGAATCTCAAAGGCGGATTATTTGTGTCGACAGGAGAGAGATTTGCTGCTACGATACCGACGTCGAGAATCTCTGAGGAGGAACAAAGCGTGAGGTCCTGCAAGGTGAGTCTGTTTGTTTGCGGCTGCTTGGTGTTGCGCAAGATGAAATGGCCTTTTTCTCGCTATCGTTCCTCTCGTCGATTCATCGTGAGGTGTCGCTTCAGTTTGTTCAGAGAGATGTTTGCTTCCGCGCCCGCAGGTCATCGAAACATTTTACGGCTACGACGAAGACGTGTTGGTGGACTCGGACGGATCGTCCTTGTCTTTTCACACCGACAGAACCCCCGACACGGAACCCGAAGAGGTAGCCCGCCATTTCTGCCAGCGTATTGGCACCAAACATTCCTCTTCAGCCTGGAATCGGACTCGTCTTTGCGTCGCGGGTGCTTTGTCGCCGGTCTGACTGATTCTGGTACTAGTGCTGTGTTGCATTGGTGTGTGCATGAAGAGGCGGAGCTTCGCTACCGCCAGCTGACGCAAGAATATCAAGCGCTGCAACGAGCCTACGCTCTGCTAGCCCAGACCAGCGAAGGGGACTACGACGCCGAGAAGGAGATCAAGGTGGCGCCCCTTCCCGCAACCCCCGGCCGGGTCGCAGCCTCCCCGTTCTCACCCAGCCTCGGGTGTTCTCTGGTCTGAAAGGAGGAGGAGGAGCCTCCCTCCTCCTCCTTTCAGACCAGAGAAAAGCTGATGGTAGAAATGGGTCACTATCAAAGCAGAGTAGCAGATCTGGAGTCAGCGCTGAAGCAACAAGGACAGGTAAGCTCATCAATGAGCACACCTTTTTCTCAGACAAAATAGCTACATTCTTCAGTCACTCATTCGTCTGGCATTACTGGACCAACCCCCCCCCCGAATGTGGCTGGGAAAATGCGGAGAAAAGCAAATGTCATTTTCCAGTCAACCAAAGAATTTGTGGATGAAAATGACACAACATTCCAAAGCTGTCCACGCGTTTGTCTCTTCTAGAATGTCAAGTGGGTGGAGGAGAAGCAGCTGCTGCGTCAGAGCAATCAGCAGTTGGCCGAAAAGGTGACGGAAAGAAAGGCGCTGGGCGGAGTCGCTTGGCGTCACACCCGTCGGGAAGCCCCGCAGATGAGGTCTGACTGTCTTTTCAGGTCAGGCGGATGGAGGCGGAAGAAGCGCGTCTGAAAGAGCACATCCAGGATATCCGAGACCAAAACGAACTGCTTGAGTTCCGCATCCTGGAGCTGGAGGTGGGAAGACTCGCACAAGCGTGTTGAGGCCAGAGATGTGACGGACGGACGGACGGACGGACGGATGCATGCCTCTGCCTTTCAGGAGAGGGAGTGGCGCTCCCCCGTCTTGAAGTTTCTGCAAGTCCGTTTCCCAGACGGCCTCAGCCCTTTGCAGATCTACTGCGAGGCCGAGGGCGTGAGCGTACGTAAGGCGTCCCTCGCAACCCTAACCTTAACCCGAGGTCCCAGAACACCTTACATTGCTCCTTGCGCCTTTCCCCCGGACATCGTCATCAGTGATCTGATGAAGAAGCTGGACATCCTGGGCTATAACGCCGTAAGTGTATGTCGAACTCCTTATGTTCGCACTCCACGAGACTCGGCGGCTCAAATGTGACTTTTGGAAGGCTTTGCGCTGAAAGAAGCTTGTTGACGCTGTGCCTTTGGGCTCTTCTATGTTCTGCAAGCAGAAGGGCTACCTGGATGAAGAGTTGGACTTCAGGAAGTGTTCCATGGACCAGGCTCATAAGGTAAGCCTCCCTCAAATCTCCCGCCGGACCACTGATGGACGAGGATTGCGGCCCAGAGGATCCTGGAGCTGGAGGCCATGTTGTACGAGGCGCTACCGCAGCGGGACTGCCCCGCCACGGACGGCGAAAAAGCCAGCCACGCTGGCGTGAATGACGTGCTGACGGCGGATCAGAGAGAAGAGCTTAGGAGCGCCGTGGACCAATGGAAGCGAGCCCTGATGTGCGAGTTGAGGGAGCGCGACGCTTGCATCCTCCAAGAGAGAATGGATCTGCTGCACAGCGCGCAACAGGTAAGGGCCCAAAGCCAGCCCGGCACTTACTTGCACGCTTACTGGCTTTTGAATGCCACTTTCCATTTGTCCGTCCTAGAGGAACAAAGAGCTGAAAGAATTCATCGAAGCTCAGAAGAGACAAATCAAACAATTGGAGGAGAAGTTTCTGTTTCTCTTTCTATTCTTCTCCTTGGCCTTCATTCTGTGGCCCTAACACCAGCTGGTGAGTGAGCTCCAGCGGCACCGCACTCGACACCTCCGATACACTGCCAGCCGGTCTCAGACGTTGGCAGACGCTCCGATGCCAACGTATACCCCCCGCCACGGTGACAGAGGCACCGCGTCACACCGGCGCTCATCCAATCAGAAGGCAGGAAAAGCAAATTCACATGCAGGGCACTTTTGAACCAGAAGAGAGCGCCACAAAAAACGGTTGTTGCCCCAAACGCGCACTAAAAAGGGTCAGAATAACAAGAGTCCCACTGGCCAGCCGGGGCCACCCGTCCAGCTGTTTCTTCAGGGGGGAAAAAAATTGGAGTCACCGGTGAGTACATTTTGCATTTAGCTCTGCTTTTCTGCTTCTGTCTTCAAGTGTGTGGCATCCTGCGATCAAAGATTCAGCCAACCCCAAAGCGGTTGACCTCAACGTCCCACCACCATGCCTACCAGAGCAGGTGACATGATGCTTTGGACATCCTTCCGTCTCAGATGCCCAAAAGTACTCTTTGCCACATCTGCGGCAATACGGTGTCTTTTCAAAGGTGCAAATAAATCCAGCGTGGGCGGAACACGCACGTCTTCGGTTAATCCCGCTTTGTTTGTGTGACAGCTGTTGTGAAAATTTTATACAAATAAAGTTGTATAGTACAGGTTTGGCCAAGCCGCAACTCCCGAACCGCATGCGGCTCTTTTATGTTCATATCAACATTTGTGTGTGTGTGTGTGTGGGGGGGGGGGGGGGGGGGGGGTTGTGCGTGTTGGCTTCACTTGAGTTCAATTTGGTATTTTGGTCATAAGCGCATGTGGTGAAATTCCACAAAGTAGGATGGGCAAACACATTTCTTTAAACTATGAGTGTCAATTGGGCTCTCGAAATGGCAGGGAAAAGATGCACAGCAAAACGAAAATACGTAGATGAACACAGGACGTTTTAATCAGAGTGGGAAAGTTTCTATTTTTTGTTGAACGTGATGGCAAACCATTCTGCCTGATATGTCAGACCTCAGCGCATTTCAAAGATTCAAATCTTCAGCGCCATGCACTTCAGCTCACTCCATGCTAACATTGATCAGGCGTCGAACCCGCAACATCATGCTTAAGAGGTGGCCATGCTAACCAGTGCGCCATTATGTCAACGCATAATAACTAAGTCTACTGATCAAAACAGCGGTTACTATATGACGTCGCTACGTCGTGGTCACGTGACGCAGACAAGACGTCAATGGACGTGGGCAGAGTTAACTTGTTTAAAAGGGAGTGGGCAGAAGAAATATTTAATTTATTTAAATCTATTTTGAGTGCACACCATTATGCCAATGCATAACAACTGTAAATCTACTAAACAAAACAGCGGTTGCTATTTGACATCTGCCACGTCGTGGTCACGTGACATACGTGACGTCGATGGGCGTAACTTTCGCCGGAATTCAAATCCGCGGGGAGAGTTAACTTGTTTAAAAGAGAGTGGGCAGAAGAACTATTTAATTTATTTAAATCTATTTGGTGTGTGCGCCATTATGTCAATGCATAACAACTGTAAGTCTACTAAACAAAACAGCGGTTGCTATAGGACGTCTGCCACGTCGTGGTCACGTGACGCGGACGTGACGTCGACGCCTACTTTACATCCCACCGATCACAGGACCCCTCGGCTGCATAACCGTGCCCCCTTCCCAACCAATCGGATTTGCTATACGCGAAAACGACGCCAATGGAAAGAGCTTCCGCCCAAATTTAAATCCGTGGGCGTGGCTCGCAGCAGGAAGTAGGAAAATGGCGGCGATGTTGACAAAGACACGGCGGATGGTAACATACGACTAACAAGAGAAATATTTTTATTTTCTGCTTGCAACTGGACCGTCCAGAGCGTACACGGTAAGTACAACTCATCGTTTTTAAAAAGAAGTACTTTTGTTGCCCTGAAAAGCGAGTGAGCGTGGCGTTTGTGGGGGACGTCGAATTTCGACGATTCTTTCTGGTCAACGGTTGTAAATGATTGTGTTGATTAAAAAAGAAAACTTGATGTAACTCTACTTTTAACTGCCGTTTCAGATAGATTTGGAATTGCATCACATCCAATTTTGCCTAGAGCGTACACGGTAAGTAACACTCGTTGTGTTTAAGGAGATTTACGTTTGTAATAGCAGAAGTGTAGCCGCGTTGCGTTGTACGTGTGAATGTTGGTCCAGGCGAAATGTTAATGTTTAATTTCATTCCTTTAGGTTCCACGGTGTTTGTTGGCTGCAAGTTTTCCACTGCAAGAAGAGGCTCATATCATTGACCAGGAGCGAGCTACAATGGTGAGTAGCCATAACATTTATGTTAAACACTTCCTATTTCATGTCTAACAGTACTTGATTTAACAAATAACCATAAATAAATACAGTGTGGGCACTGAAGTTAACATATGTGATTATACTGCCTAATCTGTCACCGAGTAGATTGTTGCAAAGTAATATAAGATCCAAAGTTGTAATTCAGAATAGTTTTCAAAAGAAGGCCATTAGAATTATATACAAGTCTGATTACCCTGAACAAGCTATTAATTAAATCACAAATTCTTCAATTCAAAGATTTGGTAGATTATCAGACAAATAATGTCTAACAGTAATTGATTTAACACATCACGATAAGTAGATTGAGTGTGGGCACTCTCAAGTTAACATATTTGATTATACTGCCTAATCTGTTACAGAGTATGTTGTTGCCAAGTAATGTAGAATAGATCCAAAGTAGTAATCCAGAATAGTTTTGAAGAGGCCATTAGAATAATAAACAAATCTGATTACCTTGAACATAATAACAAGCTAAGTGTTTAATATGTCCTATGAAGTCAAAATTGGGCACCATCATGTGGTGAAATTTGGAATTGCATCACATCCAATTTTGCCTGGGAACAAACAGATTAAATAAATCTTAGTTTTGAATAAGCCACTCCTTCTCAAACAAGTAAACTCTGCCCATTTCGCGCAGTAGATGTTCTGTTAATATCTAGTATTTATACAAAGTCATAATTTAAATTGCTTTCAACCTTCATTCATCGGTTCAACCAACATTACTCGCTCTTATTACCAACTTGTATTGATTTAACTAAGCGTTTAATACTTCCTATCAGGTCTCAAGGCAAGATTTGGCAAAATACAGTTTCAGCAAATCCAATTTTGCCAGGGAACAAAAATAGATTAAATAAACTAAATAAGTCTTCTTCCCATTAAATAAATCAGAAAAGTCTGTCTTGTAACCAGTCCTCTTCAAACAAGTAAAGTCTGCCCATTTTGTGCCGTAGATTTTGTGTCTATGCCTAGTATTTAAACAAAATCATAATTTAAACGACTTCTTTCCTTCATTCACTTTGGAAATTTGGAATTGCAGCAAATCGAATTTTGCCAGGGAACAAAAATAGATCAATTAAACTAAATAAGTCTTCTTCCCATTAAATAAATTAAAAAAGTCTGTCTTGTAACCAGTCCTTTTCAAACAAGTAAAGTCTGCCCATTTTGTGCCGTCGATTTTGTGTTAATGCCTAGTATTTATACAAAATCATAATTTAAAGGACTTCATTCCTTCATTCACTTTGGAAATTTGGAATTGCAGCACATCAAATTTTGCCTGGGAAGAAAAGTAGATTAAATAAATTTAATAAGTCTTACTACTTCCCATTAAATAAATTAAATACGTCTTACTTGTTCCCACTCCTTTTCAAAACAGTAGTTTAAAACGAGGGCCCTTCACTCAATCTTTAACCTCAACCCCGCACGTTGTGTTGTATCTGTGAATGTTGGTTGTGGCCAAATGATAGTTTTCTTTCATTCGTTTAGGTTCCAAGAAAACTTGATGTAACTCTACTTTTAACTGCCGTTTCAGATAAGCGGGTATTACGTCGCAGTCATGTGCCGCGGATATGACGTAATTGCCCGAACCTCCGCCAAAATTCAAATCTGTTGGCGCGATGGCCGTGAGCCACTGAGCAGCGACGATTATCAACGGAAATATCTTTATTTTCTGCTTGCAACTGGACCGTCTAGAGCGTACACGGTAAGTAACACTCATTGTGTTTAAGGAGATTTACGTTTGTAATAGCAGAAGTGTAGCCGCGTTGCGTTGTACGTGTGAAAATTGGTCGAGGCGAAATGTTAATGTTTAATTTCATTCCTTTAGGTTCCACGGTGTTTGTTGGCTGCAAGTTTTCCACTGCAAGAAGAGGCTCGTATCATTGACCAGGAGCGAGCTACAATGGTGAGTAGCCATAACATTTATGTTAAACACTTCCTATTTCATGTCTAACAGTACTTGATTTAACAAATAACCATAAATAAATACAGTGTGGGCACTGAAGTTAACATATGTGATTATACTGCCTAATCTGTCACCGAGTAGATTGTTGCAAAGTAATATAAGATCCAAAGTTGTAATTCAGAATAGTTTTCAAAAGAAGGCCATTAGAATTATATACAAGTCTGATTACCCTGAACAAGCTATTAATTAAATCACAAATTCTTCAATTCAAAGATTTGGTAGATTATCAGACAAATAATGTCTAACAGTAATTGATTTAACACATCACGATAAGTAGATTGAGTGTGGGCACTCTCAAGTTAACATATATGATTATACTGCCTAATCTGTTACAGAGTATGTTGTTGCCAAGTAATGTAGAATAGATCCAAAGTAGTAATCCAGAATAGTTTTGAAGAGGCCATTAGAATAATAAACAAATCTGATTACCTTGAACATAATAACAAGCTAAGTGTTTAATATGTCCTATGAAGTCAAAATTGGGCACCATCATGTGGTGAAATTTGGAATTGCATCACATCCAATTTTGCCTGGGAACAAACAGATTAAATAAATCTTAGTTTTGAATAAGCCACTCCTTCTCAAACAAGTAAACTCTGCCCATTTCGCGCAGTAGATGTTCTGTTAATATCTAGTATTTATACAAAGTCATAATTTAAATTGCTTTCAACCTTCATTCATCGGTTCAACCAACATTACTCGCTCTTATTACCAACTTGTATTGATTTAACTAAGCGTTTAATACTTCCTATCAGGTCTCAAGGCAAGATTTGGCAAAATACAATTTCAGCAAATCCAATTTTGCCAGGGAACAAAAATAGATTAAATAAACTAAATAAGTCTTCTTCCCATTAAATAAATCAGAAAAGTCTGTCTTGTAACCAGTCCTCTTCAAACAAGTAAAGTCTGCCCATTTTGTGCCGTAGATTTTGTGTCTATGCCTAGTATTTAAACAAAATCATAATTTAAACGACTTCTTTCCTTCATTCACTTTGGAAATTTGGAATTGCAGCAAATCGAATTTTGCCAGGGAACAAAAATAGATCAATTAAACTAAATAAGTCTTCTTCCCATTAAATAAATTAAAAAAGTCTGTCTTGTAACCAGTCCTTTTCAAACAAGTAAAGTCTGCCCATTTTGTGCCGTCGATTTTGTGTTAATGCCTAGTATTTATACAAAATCATAATTTAAAGGACTTCATTCCTTCATTCACTTTGGAAATTTGGAATTGCAGCACATCAAATTTTGCCTGGGAAGAAAAGTAGATTAAATAAATTTAATAAGTCTTACTACTTCCCATTAAATAAATTAAATACGTCTTACTTGTTCCCACTCCTTTTCAAAACAGTAGTTTAAAACGAGGGCCCTTCACTCAATCTTTAACCTCAACCCCGCACGTTGTGTTGTATCTGTGAATGTTGGTTGTGGCCAAATGATAGTTTTCTTTCATTCGTTTAGGTTCCAAGAAAACTTGATGTAACTCTACTTTTAACTGCCGTTTCAGATAAGCGGGTATTACGTCGCAGTCATGTGCCGCGGATATGACGTAATTGCCCGAACCTCCGCCAAAATTCAAATCTGTTGGCGCGATGGCCGTGAGCCACTGAGCAGCGACGATTATCAACGGAAATATCTTTATTTTCTGCTTGCAACTGGACCGTCTAGAGCGTACACGGTAAGTAACACTCATTGTGTTTAAGGAGATTTACGTTTGTAATAGCAGAAGTGTAGCCGCGTTGCGTTGTACGTGTGAAAATTGGTCGAGGCGAAATGTTAATGTTTAATTTCATTCCTTTAGGTTCCACGGTGTTTGTTGGCTGCAAGTTTTCCACTGCAAGAAGAGGCTCGTATCATTGACCAGGAGCGAGCTACAATGGTGAGTAGCCATAACATTTATGTTAAACACTTCCTATTTCATGTCTAACAGTACTTGATTTAACAAATAACCATAAATAAATACAGTGTGGGCACTGAAGTTAACATATGTGATTATACTGCCTAATCTGTCACCGAGTAGATTGTTGCAAAGTAATATAAGATCCAAAGTTGTAATTCAGAATAGTTTTCAAAAGAAGGCCATTAGAATTATATACAAGTCTGATTACCCTGAACAAGCTATTAATTAAATCACAAATTCTTCAATTCAAAGATTTGGTAGATTATCAGACAAATAATGTCTAACAGTAATTGATTTAACACATCACGATAAGTAGATTGAGTGTGGGCACTCTCAAGTTAACATATATGATTATACTGCCTAATCTGTTACAGAGTATGTTGTTGCCAAGTAATGTAGAATAGATCCAAAGTAGTAATCCAGAATAGTTTTGAAGAGGCCATTAGAATAATAAACAAATCTGATTACCTTGAACATAATAACAAGCTAAGTGTTTAATATGTCCTATGAAGTCAAAATTGGGCACCATCATGTGGTGAAATTTGGAATTGCATCACATCCAATTTTGCCTGGGAACAAACAGATTAAATAAATCTTAGTTTTGAATAAGCCACTCCTTCTCAAACAAGTAAACTCTGCCCATTTCGCGCAGTAGATGTTCTGTTAATATCTAGTATTTATACAAAGTCATAATTTAAATTGCTTTCAACCTTCATTCATCGGTTCAACCAACATTACTCGCTCTTATTACCAACTTGTATTGATTTAACTAAGCGTTTAATACTTCCTATCAGGTCTCAAGGCAAGATTTGGCAAAATACAATTTCAGCAAATCCAATTTTGCCAGGGAACAAAAATAGATTAAATAAACTAAATAAGTCTTCTTCCCATTAAATAAATCAGAAAAGTCTGTCTTGTAACCAGTCCTCTTCAAACAAGTAAAGTCTGCCCATTTTGTGCCGTAGATTTTGTGTCTATGCCTAGTATTTAAACAAAATCATAATTTAAACGACTTCTTTCCTTCATTCACTTTGGAAATTTGGAATTGCAGCAAATCGAATTTTGCCAGGGAACAAAAATAGATCAATTAAACTAAATAAGTCTTCTTCCCATTAAATAAATTAAAAAAGTCTGTCTTGTAACCAGTCCTTTTCAAACAAGTAAAGTCTGCCCATTTTGTGACGTCGATTTTGTGTTAATGCCTAGTATTTATACAAAATCATAATTTAAAGGACTTCATTCCTTCATTCACTTTGGAAATTTGGAATTGCAGCACATCAAATTTTGCCTGGGAAGAAAAGTAGATTAAATAAATTTAATAAGTCTTACTACTTTCCATTAAATAAATTAAATACGTCTTACTTGTTCCCACTCCTTTTCAAAAAAGTAGTTTAAAACGAGGTCCCTTCACTCAACCTTTAACCCTATTTATTCACCTTCTAGGCTAAGTGTTGAAGGCTAAGTGTTAAAGGCTAAGTGTTAAAGGCTAAGTGTTAGAGGCTAAGTGCCAGAGGCTAGGCGCCAGAGGCGAGTTTTTGTGGGCTGAAGTTTTAGTGGGGTTAGTGTGAATACAATCCAAAAGAATACAACAGAATACAATACAATAGAATATAATACATAGATTAAATTCAATAGCTCTTACTACTTCCCATTAAATAAATTAAATACGTCTTACTTGTTCCCAATCCTTTTCAAAAAAGTAGTTTAAAACGAGGGCCCTTCACTCAACCTTTAACCTCAACCCCGCACGTCACATTGTGTTGTATCTGTGAATGTTGGTTGTGGCCAAATGATAGTTTTCTTTCATTCGTTTAGGTTCCACGGTGTTTGTTGGCTATGTTTTCCACTGTCAGAAGGATGAAAATACAAAGTACAACGCTTGGACGTGGGCGAAGACGTCACCGGTGAGTCCTTCCTTCCTATTTATTTACCTTCTAGATGCTAGAGGCTAAGTGTTAGAGGCTAAGTGTTAGAGGCTAAGTGTTAAAGGCAACACAATACGAACAACACAACACAATACGAACAACTCAACACAATATGAACAACACAATATGAACAACACAACACAATACGAACAACACAACACATTACGAACAACACAACACAATACGAACAACACAACGATACTGCACTGAACAACACGATACCGCACTGAGAAACACGATACCGCACTGAACAACACGATACCGCACTGAACAACACCATGCCGCACTGAACACCATGCCACACTGAACAACACCATCCCGCACTGAACAACACCATGCCGCACTAAATAACACCATGCCGCACTGAACAACACCATGCCTCACTGAACGACACCATGCCGCACTGAAAGACACTATGCCGCACTGAACGACACCATGCCGCACTGAAAGACACCATCCCGCACTGAACACCATGCCGCACTGAACAACACCATCCTGCACTGAACAACACCATCCCGCACTGAACAACACCATGCCGCACTGAACAACATTATGCCGCACTGAACATTATGCCGCACTGAACAACACCATGCCGCACTGAACAACACCATGCCGCACTGAACAACATTATGCCGCACTGAACAACACCATGCCGCACTGAACAACACCATGCCGCACTGAACAACACCATGCCGCACTGAACAACACCATGCCGCACTGAACAACATTATGCCGCACTGAACAACACCATGCCGCACTGAAAAACACCATCCTGCACTGAACAACACCATTCCGCATTGAACACCATGCCGCACTGAACAACACCATCCCGCACTGAACAACACCATCCCGCACTGAACACCATGCCGCACTGAACAACATTATGCCGCACTGAACAACACCATGCCGCACTGAACAACACCATGCCGCACTGAACAACACCATGCCGCACTGAACAACACCATGCCGCACTGAACAACATTATAACGCACTGAACAACACCATCCCGCACTGAACAACACCATGCCGCACTAAACAACATTATGCCGCACTGAACAACATTATGCCGAAATGAACAACACCATGCTGCACTGAACAACACCATGCCGCACTGAACAACACCATGCCGCACTGAACAACACCATGCCGCACTGAACAACACGATCCCGCATTGAACACCATCCCGCACTGAACAACACCATGCCTCACTGAACAACACCATGCCGCACTGAACAACACCATGCCGCACTGAACAACACCATGCCGCACTGAACAACACCATTCCGCACTGAACAACACCATGCCGCACTGAACAACATTATGCTGCACTGAACAACACCATGCCGCACTGAACAACACCATGCCGCACTGAAAAACATTATGCCGCACTGAACAACACCATGCCGCACTGAACAACACCATCCCGAACTGAACAACACCATGCCGCATTGAACAACACCATGCCGCACTGAACAACACCATCCTGCACTGAACAACACCATCCCGCACTGAACAACACCATGCCGCACTGAACAACACCATGCCGCACTGAACAACACCATGCCGCAATGAACAACACCATCCCGCAATGAACAACACCATCCCGCACTGAACAACATTATGCCGCACTGAACTACATTATGCCGCACTGAACAACATTATGCCGCACTGAACAACATTATGCCGCACTGAACAACATTATGCCGCACTGAACAACACCATGCCGCACTGAGCAACACCATGCCGCACTGAACAACACCATGCCGCACTGAACAACACCATGCCGCACTGAACAACACGATACCGCATTGAACAACACCATGCCGCACTGAACAACACCATCCTGCACTGAACAACACCATCCCGCACTGAACAACACCATGCCGCACTGAACAACATTATGCCGCACTGAACAACATTATGCCGCACTGAACAACACCATGCCGCACTGAACAACACCATGCCGCACTGAACAACACCATGCCGCAATGAACAACACCATCCCGCACTGAACAACACCATGCCGCACTGAACAACACCATGCCGCACTGAACAACACCATCCCGCACTGAACAACACCATCCCGCACTGAACAACACCATTCCGCACTGAACAACACCATGCCGCACTGAACAACATTACGCTGCACTGAACAACACCATGCCGCACTGAACAACACCATGCCGCACTGAACAACACCATGCCGCATTGAACAACACCATGCCGCATTGAACAACACCATGCCGCACTGAACAACACCATCCTGCACTGAACAACACCATGCCGCATTGAACAACACCATGCCGCACTGAACAACACCATCCTGCACTGAACAACACCATCCCGCACTGAACAACACCATCCCGCATTGAACAACACCATCCTGCACTGAACAACACCATGCCGCACTCAACAACACCATGCCGCACTGAACAACACCATTCCGCACTGAACAACACCATGCCCACTGAACAACACCATCCTGCACTGAACAACACCATCCCGCACTGAACAACACCATGCCGCATTGAACAACACCATCCTGCACTGAACAACACCATCCTGCACTGAACAACACCATGCCGCACTGAACAACACCATGCCGCACTGAACAACACCATGCCGCACTGAACAACACCATGCCGCACTGAACAACATTATGCCGCACTGAACAACATTATTTCGCACTGAACAACACCATGCCGCACTGAACAACACCATGCTGCACTGAACAACATTATGCCGCACTTAAAAACACCATGCCGCACTGAACAACACCATCCCGCACTGAACAACACCATGCCGCATTGAACAACACCATGCCGCACTGAACAACACCATGCTGCACTGAACAACATTATGCTGCACTGAACAACACGATCCTGCATTGAACAACACCATGCCGCACTGAACAACACCATCCTGCACTGAACAACACCATCCTGCACTGAACAACACCACCCCGCACTGAACAACACGATCCCGCATTGAACAACACCATCCCGCACTGAACAACACCATGCCGCACTGAACAACACCATTCCGCACTGAACAACACCATGCCGCACTGAACAACACCATGCCGCACTGAACAACACCATGCCGCACTGAACAACACCATGCCGCACTGAACAACACCATGCCGCACTGAACAACACCATCCCGCACTGAACAACACCATGCCGCATTGAACAACACCATGCCGCACTGAACAACACCATCCTGCACTGAACAACACCATCCCGCACTGAACAACACCATGCCGCATTGAACAACACCATGCCGCACTGAACAACACCATCCCGCACTGAACAACACCATGCCGCACTGAACAACATTATGGCGCACTGGACAACATTATGCCGCACTGAACAACACCATGCCGCACTGAACAACACCATGCCGCACTGAACAACACCATGCCGCACTGAACAACATTATGCCGCACTGAACAACACCATGCCGCACTGAAAAACACCATGCCGCACTGAACAACACGATCCCGCATTGAACAACACCATCCTGCACTGAACAACACCATGCCGCACTGAACAACACCATGCCGCACTGAACAGCACCATTCCGCACTGAACAACACCATGCCGCACTGAACAACACCATCCTGCACTGAACAACACCATCCCGCACTGAACAACACCATGCCGCATTGAACAACACCATGCCGCACTGAACAACACCATCCTGCACTGAACAACACCATGCCGCACTGAACAACACCATGCCGCACTGAACAACACCATGCCGCACTGAACAACATTATGCCGCACTGACGCATTGAACAACACCATGCCGCACTGAACTACACCATCCTGCACTGAACAACACCATCCCGCACTGAACAACACCATGCCGCATTGAACAACACCATGCCGCACTGAACAACACCATGCCGCACTGAACAACACCATGCCGCACTGAACAACACCATGCCGCACTGAACAACACCATGCCGCACTGAACAACACCATGCCGCACTGAACAACACCATCCCGCACTGAACAACACCATGCCGCATTGAACAACACCATGCCGCACTGAACAACACCATGCCGCACTGAACAACACCATTCCGCACTGAACAACACCATGCCGCACTGAACAACACCATCCCACACTGAACAACACCATCCCGCACTGAACAACACCATGCCGCATTGAACAACACCATGCCGCACTGAACAACACCATCCTGCACTGAACAACACCATGCCGCACTGAACAACACCATGCCGCACTGAACAACACCATGCCGCACTGAACAACATTATGCCGCACTGAACAACATTATGCCGCACTAAACAACATTATGTCGCACTGAACAACAGCATGCCACACTGAACAACACCATGCCGCACTGAACAACATTATGCCGCACTGAACAACACGATCCCGCATTGAACAACACCATCCCGCAGTGAACAACACCATGCCGCATTGAACAACACCATGCCGCACTGAACAACACCATGCCGCAATGAACAACACCATCCCGCACTGAACAACACCATGCCGCATTGAACAACACCATGCCGCACTGAACAACACCATCCTGCACTGAACAACACCATGCCGCACTGAACAACACCATGCCGCACTGAACAACACCATGCCGCACTGAACAACACCATGCCGCACTGAACAACATTATGCCGCACTGAACAACATTATGTCGCACTGAACAACACCATGCCGCACTGAACAACACCATGCCGCACTGAACAACACCATGCCGCACTGAACAACACGATCCCGCATTGAACAACACCATCCCGCAGTGAACAACACCATGCCGCATTGAACAACACCATGCCGCACTGAACAACACCATGCTGCACTGAACAACATTATGCTGCACTGAACAACACGATCCTGCATTGAACAACACCATGCCGCACTGAACAACAGCATCCTGCACTGAACAACACCATGCCGCACTGAACAACATTATGCCGCACTGAACAACACCATGCCGCACTGAACAACACCATGCCTTACTGAACAACACCATGCCGCACTGAACAACACGACGTCGCACTGAACAACACGACGCCGCACAGAACAACACGACGCCGCACAGAATAACACAATACCGCACAGAACAACACAATACCGCACAAACAGTTTTAGATAATATTACGTCGCAGTCATGTGACGCGGACATGACGTCAATAGGCGGAACTCACGGCAAAATTATAATCCGTGGGCGTGGCTTGCAACAGGAAGTAGGAAAGCGGCAATTCTGGCAAACAAGACACAGCGGTTAGTAACACGATGACTAACAAGGCAAATATTTTTGTTTTCAGCTTGCAACTTGACCGTCTAGAGCGTACAAGGTAATTACAACTGGTTTTTTTTAGCCCTGAAAAGCGAGGGAGTGTGGCGTTTGGGAGGAATGTCGAACTCGGCGTCTGCTTCCAGCCACAGACGCCAAATTTCGACGATTATTTCGACTGGTCAACGGTTGTAAATTATTGCGTTGACTAAAAACTTTATTTAACTCTACTCTTAACTTTGCCGTTTCAGATATGCGGGTATTACACCGCGGAAATGACGTCAATAGGCTGAACTCTCGCCAAAATTCAAATCTGTGGGCGCAATGGCCTTGAGCGAGACACCGGATACAAACACGACGATTATCAACAGAAATATCTTTATTTTCTGCTTGCAAGTGGACCGTCTAGAGCGTACACGGTAAGTACAACTCATTGTGTTTAAAAAGATTTACGTTTGTGTAGTTTGCGTTGCGTTGTATCTGTGAATGTTGGTTGAGGCTAAATGTTAATGTTTAATTTCATTCCTTTAGGTTCCACGGTGTTTGTTGGCTGTACGTTTTCCACTGCAAGA
The DNA here is from genome assembly GCF_059516105.1 of Syngnathus floridae. Taxonomy (NCBI): domain Eukaryota; kingdom Metazoa; phylum Chordata; class Actinopteri; order Syngnathiformes; family Syngnathidae; genus Syngnathus; species Syngnathus floridae. The sequence goes on along the minus strand of NW_028284176.1, from coordinate 35,434 downwards.
AGAGGCTCGTATCATTGACCAGCAGGAGCTACAATGGTGAGTACCCCTTTCGTCTTCCATTTATGTTAAACACTTCCTATTTCATGTCTAACAGTACTCGATTTAACAAATAACCATAAATAAATACAGTGTGGGCAGTCACGTTAACATATGTGATTATCCTGCCTAATATGTTTATCACAAATATGTCACTAATCACTAATATGTTTATTTGTTTATCACAACACCTTTGGACCTTCAGCAATCGATTATTTCCCTTCATCTACGTAGAGACAGAACGATGGTGTCTTAAACATCTCATTCATTTCACCAAATAACTTCACGCAGGTGGATAACGGCCGTCTCGGTCACGCTATGTTGCGTGATGCAGTTTTGAAGAACCAAATGCATTTATTCAATGAATAAGTCAAGCTAGTTCTATGTTTATGATGTTGTAAGTTACGGTACCGATTGAAGTTGAGTTCGAAGCCAGTGGAAAACAGCGCTGCGTTTGTGCTCTCCAGGTACAAATGTTGTGATCTCTGACTGACGACCGGGCGAGACTCGAGTAAGAGATGTCCAAACGAGCTCCGGCAGGGCGGGCCAAGGCGGAGCGAACGGACGCCCTTCAGGCCGCCAATGACGAGCTGAGAACCAAACTGATGGACGTCCAGTTAGAACTTCAGCAGGAGAAGAACAAGGTGAAAACCTCAACAGACAGACACTGCCTGCCTCCCTGCCTGCCTCCCTGCCTGCCTCCCTCCCTCCCTCCCAGTTTTCCCGATGTAGATTAGACATGCGTGTGCCATGACTGTGTCAGCCTACATCAACAAATGCACCGAGGACGTCAGCACCACTAAGAATATCATCACCCGGGGCAACCAACGACCCTGGATGACTGAGGAGGTACGTCAAACGCTACGAGCGCGGAACTCTGCCTTCAAGTCTGGCGACAAGGAGACACTGAGGACAGCGAGAGCCAACTTGAACCGTGCCATCAGGATAGCGAAGCGAGACCGCAGTCGAAAATTTCAGGATCGTTTCCACGACGTCAAAAACATCAGGAGTATGTGGCAAGGCATACGGGCGATTACAGACTACAACTCACTCTCCCCCCCCCCCCCCCCCCCCGGTGGGTGTAGTTGATGCTGACTTTCTAAATGGTCTAAATAACTTCTTTGGGAGGTTCGAGGCACTAAACGGCACTCCAGCAGTTAAAACTGTCCCCCATCAGGAAGAGGAGGTACTCTGCCTTGACTCCGCCGATGTGTTGAAGACCCTGAGGAGAGTCAACCCCTGTAAGGCCCCTGGCCCCGACAACATTCCTGGGCGTGTGTTCAGGGAATGTGCAAGTCATCTGGCTGGGGTCATCACAGACATTTTTAACACCTCGCTGGGCCAAGCCACAGTGCCGGCGTGCTTTAAGACTGCCTCCATCATTCCGGTGCCGAAGAAACCTCAAATCACCTCATTTAATGATTACCGGCCTGTTGCACTGACTCCGGTTATGATGAAGTGCTTCGAAAGGCTGCTTAAAGGTCACATCGTTTCCAGACTCCCCCTATTATTTGACCCGTTCCAGTTTGCCGACCGGCAAAACCGCTCCACTCAGGACGCCATCTCCTCCGTTCTTCACCTGAGCCTGGCTCACCTGGAGGAGAAGAACACCCATGTGCGGAGGCTGTTCCTGGACTTCAGCTCAGCGTTTGACACCATCATCCCACAGCATCTGGTAGGAAAATTGGAACACCTGGGCTTCAACACCCCCCTTCGCAACTGGCTGCTAGACTTCCTCAGCAACAGACCTCAGTCAGTCCGGGTCGGACAGAACACCTCTGATGTCATCACCCTCAGCACAGGCTCCCTTCAGGGCTGCGTCCTGAGCCCCCTGCTGTTCACCCTGATGACACACGACTGCGTCCTCAGGTTCACCACCAATCACATCGTGAAGTCAGCAGACGACACAACGGTGGTGGGGCTCATCAGAGACAACAACGACCTGGACTACAGAGAGGAGGTGGAGCAGCTGGTGGGCTGGTGCAGAGAAAACAGCCTGATCCTGAATGAGGAGAAGATGAAGGAGATCATCGTCGACTTCAGGAAAAAACAGCCTCACCACGCTCCACTGATCATCAACAGCTCAGCTGTGGAGGTGGTCAGCACCACCAAATTCCTGGGGGTCCACATCACAGAAGACCTCACCTGGACTATGAACACTACGGCACTGGTCAAGAGGGCACAGAAGCGCTTGTACTTACAGCGGAGGATGAGGAGAGCCCACCTGCCCCCACCCATCATGAGGACGTTCTACAGGAGCACCATAGAGAGCATTCTGACAAGCTGTCTCTCTGTGTGGTGTGGAGGCTGCACCGCCTCCGATTGGAAGAACGTGAGGAGAGTGGTGAGGACAGCAGAGAGGATCATAGGGGCTCCTCTTCCCTCCATTCAGGACATTTCATCTCAGCGCTGCATGTCCCGTGCCCGTAACATCATCAATGACCCATCACACCCCCACCATGGACTGTTCTCCCTGCTGCCCTCTGGGAAGAGGTTTGCAGCATCCGCTGCAGGTCCACCAGGTTCTGCAACAGCTTTTTCCCTGCTGTCATCAGACTGTTGAACACTAGAACTGTTGAGCTCTAAACTGAACTCTGCATCACACATTCACAGAACTGTACTTTATGACACTACGGACCTCTATCTTGCACTATCTCGCACTACCAACTTTACTGAACTTGTATAAACCCTTTAAATAGAAGTTTAATACATGGTTTAGCATTCCTCTGCACACTCTTGAATACTGTTTTGCCTACTTGCACTATTGCATAATTATCACTGCTGCACTTTATACTTATTTTTAATATATATATATATATATATATAGTATATGTATATATATATATTTTCATAGGATATGTTACTTCTATTCAACTGCAATATCACTACTTTGTTGTAAGACGTATGCAACGGAATTTCGTTTTGTATGCACCATGTGCAGACAAGATGACAATAAAGTTTGTCTAAGTCTAAGTCTAAGTCATGTCAGGTCAGCTGTCTGGAGAGAGAGAGAAGTCAGGACCTGCGGGCGGAGCACCACCGTGCCACCGCCGCCATGACGGAACTCAAAAGCAAACTCCATGAGGAGAAGCAGAAAGAGTTAGCCATTACCAGGGAGACATTACTGCGGCAGCATGAAATGGAGCTGATGAGAGTGATCAAAATCAAAGATGGAGAGATCCAGCGACTGAATGCCTTGGTCCTCAGCCTGAGGGACGGCTCCATGGACAAGGTGATCCGCTCTATCCGTGTCTGACTATCCGCACGCCACGTCGGGCTTCGATGCGGCCGCTACCGTATTGTGTAGCTTGTCCCCAGTAAGCGTCGCGGCGCTCCGTTGCGGTCTCAACGGCCCGGTGTGGCGCAATGTCTGCTCAGGTGAGGAGGGGGGGCGCTTTGCTGGCGGAGGTGGAGGAGACGCGGCGGTGTCGGGAGACCGAGCGGTGTCGCCTCCACCAGGAGCGCGGAAGAAGCCCTGGCAGCGGCCCAGCAGGCCTGGCAGTCCCGAGCGGCCGAGCTCCGATCGGCTCATCACCAGCATCGGGAGGAGCTGAGCCGAACCAAGAGAGACTGCGAGAGGGAGATCCGCCGACTGGTAGGACTGATCAGATGCGCGGTGCGTGGCTATGTTCCCAATTTCGTTGTATACCTGCAGTGCAATGACACCTAAGGCATTCTATTCTATTCTATTTCACAAGAAGAAAATGTCCGGTTGCTCGCTTCGCTTTTGTCACAGCAAAGGTGTTCCAGTCGATTCAAGAAAAAAAATTGGCCGGTTGCTCTCTTTGTTTTTGTCACAATTCTGGCAAATGAGTTTGCCCGCCTGCCTGAGCGCTCCCCGTTTGTACATCCAGACGGATGAGATCAAGCTGAAAGACAGAGCGGTTAGTGTTTTGGATGAAGCCCTGGGGCCGGCCACGTCCACCGCCTTCAGCTGCAGACTCAGGCTGCCGAGCAGCAGATCGCTGCCCTGAGGGATTCCCAAAGGGCGGGCCTAAACTACCCTGGAAGTGGGGTCAACGCCGCTACTAGCAATCCTCTTCATTGCGTAAGCCACCTCATCACACACTTGCAGTACGCATGACTTAGTTCGTTGCTGGAGGAAGGTAGCACAAAAACAGTTTTGAACTTTGAACGAGTGCTTGTGTGTGTGTGTTGCGGGGCGTTTTCAGTCTCAGGAGGATCGGGACACGCGACGGTTTCATCTGAAAATCGCTGAGCTCAGCGCAGTCATCAGGAACCTGGAGGATCGAAACGCCCTGCTTTCTGAAGAGCGCAATGAACTGGTAATTTATTGACGGCACGCTTGAAGGTTTGCGCTACGTTTGATGCGCGCCATCCAGCGAGGCACCCATTGCGCTTGCTTATTAGTTGAGCGGCGCGTCGAGTCGGTTGCCTGGTAGATGTCTTTTATTGGGAGCCAAAGCCACGATTCCGTTCAAACCGATGCAAAAGGAATGGATACGTTCTGGCCCGCGTGTTGTGCGTCTTTCACATCCCGCACTTCATGCTTGCAGCTAAAGCGACTGAGAGAAACAGAAAGCCAGTTTCTGCCACTCCTGTACAAAAACAAACGCCTGAGCAGGAAGAATGAAGAACTCTCGCTGGTGCTGTGTCGCCTTGAAAACAAAGTGCGCTTTGTCACCCAGGAGAACGAGGAGATGGCAAGCTTGGTAAGTCGACGCGGACAACGGCGGCGTGCCAACAGAGTCCACTGCATTTGTGTTCCACAGAGAAGGCCTAGTTCGCTCAATGACCTGGACCGCGGTTGCGGCCAGCAGGACGGTGAAATGGAGTTCCTTCAAGTTGTGGAGCAGCGGCACATCATCGACGACTTGTCCAAGGTCTTCAGGCAGGCGACTCGGTGCACGTACGGCAGCGCCACGCTCGCTCGCTGTCGCCAGGAAATCTTTTCCGTCCAAAGCTTGGCCGGCGGCCGCCATCCAAAAAATTGGCCCCTTAAATTCCGACCTTTCAAGCAGGAGCATTGTGCGCACGCGTTTGAACACGCTTTAGACTTGTTTTGCCGTTTTCAGCAGCTCAAAGCTCCCGTTTTGTCAGCGCCTTTGCCACTCGCTGTGCGCTGAAAACGACGGACTTGCCCGGCTGCTCAGCCCGTCAACCATGAGCCGCGAGCGCGACATCATTGTCCGTAGGCAGCTAGTGGCAAAATGCACCCTGTTAGAGTTGCGCTCGCTCCAACTTATTTTGCAAGAACCACACGGGAGACAAGTAAGTTCTTTTGGACACCTGCAGGTGGAGAGTCCATCCGTTGTACGAATGAAGTCTGACTCTCGGCTCCTGCACGAGCATTTTAATTAAGAGAAACAGGGTGGGTGTAAGAGTGGATTGAATAGAGGAAGCCCTTGACCTCTAGTCAAAACATAGCAAGGGGTGTTTTACGACTTTGTGTAGGAAGGGATAAGCGATAGGGATAAATAAGGGATAAATAATATTATTTATTACAGGTTGCAGTCAAAGTCAAAGCAACATAATGATACGATAAAGATAATCTGGAAAACCCTGACACACCCTGTAGTTGTCACTTTTGGAAAAGACGAGCGTCCCTCCAATCATCGCCGGTGACGTGTTTTTCAGGCTCTGGAGACAGGAGCTCATGTCAGAAATGTCATTGTGAGTCGCGTTTGTTTCTGCGCCGGAGCCGTTCGTTCCCTTTGCATCCAAAGAATCTCAAAGGCGGATTATTTGTGTCGACAGGAGAGAGATTTGCTGCTACGATACCGACGTCGAGAATCTCTGAGGAGGAACAAAGCGTGAGGTCCTGCAAGGTGAGTCTGTTTGTTTGCGGCTGCTTGGTGTTGCGCAAGATGAAATGGCCTTTTTCTCGCTATCGTTCCTCTCGTCGATTCATCGTGAGGTGTCGCTTCAGTTTGTTCAGAGAGATGTTTGCTTCCGCGCCCGCAGGTCATCGAAACATTTTACGGCTACGACGAAGACGTGTTGGTGGACTCGGACGGATCGTCCTTGTCTTTTCACACCGACAGAACCCCCGACACGGAACCCGAAGAGGTAGCCCGCCATTTCTGCCAGCGTATTGGCACCAAACATTCCTCTTCAGCCTGGAATCGGACTCGTCTTTGCGTCGCGGGTGCTTTGTCGCCGGTCTGACTGATTCTGGTACTAGTGCTGTGTTGCATTGGTGTGTGCATGAAGAGGCGGAGCTTCGCTACCGCCAGCTGACGCAAGAATATCAAGCGCTGCAACGAGCCTACGCTCTGCTAGCCCAGACCAGCGAAGGGGACTACGACGCCGAGAAGGAGATCAAGGTGGCGCCCCTTCCCGCAACCCCCGGCCGGGTCGCAGCCTCCCCGTTCTCACCCAGCCTCGGGTGTTCTCTGGTCTGAAAGGAGGAGGAGGAGCCTCCCTCCTCCTCCTTTCAGACCAGAGAAAAGCTGATGGTAGAAATGGGTCACTATCAAAGCAGAGTAGCAGATCTGGAGTCAGCGCTGAAGCAACAAGGACAGGTAAGCTCATCAATGAGCACACCTTTTTCTCAGACAAAATAGCTACATTCTTCAGTCACTCATTCGTCTGGCATTACTGGACCAACCCCCCCCCCGAATGTGGCTGGGAAAATGCGGAGAAAAGCAAATGTCATTTTCCAGTCAACCAAAGAATTTGTGGATGAAAATGACACAACATTCCAAAGCTGTCCACGCGTTTGTCTCTTCTAGAATGTCAAGTGGGTGGAGGAGAAGCAGCTGCTGCGTCAGAGCAATCAGCAGTTGGCCGAAAAGGTGACGGAAAGAAAGGCGCTGGGCGGAGTCGCTTGGCGTCACACCCGTCGGGAAGCCCCGCAGATGAGGTCTGACTGTCTTTTCAGGTCAGGCGGATGGAGGCGGAAGAAGCGCGTCTGAAAGAGCACATCCAGGATATCCGAGACCAAAACGAACTGCTTGAGTTCCGCATCCTGGAGCTGGAGGTGGGAAGACTCGCACAAGCGTGTTGAGGCCAGAGATGTGACGGACGGACGGACGGACGGACGGATGCATGCCTCTGCCTTTCAGGAGAGGGAGTGGCGCTCCCCCGTCTTGAAGTTTCTGCAAGTCCGTTTCCCAGACGGCCTCAGCCCTTTGCAGATCTACTGCGAGGCCGAGGGCGTGAGCGTACGTAAGGCGTCCCTCGCAACCCTAACCTTAACCCGAGGTCCCAGAACACCTTACATTGCTCCTTGCGCCTTTCCCCCGGACATCGTCATCAGTGATCTGATGAAGAAGCTGGACATCCTGGGCTATAACGCCGTAAGTGTATGTCGAACTCCTTATGTTCGCACTCCACGAGACTCGGCGGCTCAAATGTGACTTTTGGAAGGCTTTGCGCTGAAAGAAGCTTGTTGACGCTGTGCCTTTGGGCTCTTCTATGTTCTGCAAGCAGAAGGGCTACCTGGATGAAGAGTTGGACTTCAGGAAGTGTTCCATGGACCAGGCTCATAAGGTAAGCCTCCCTCAAATCTCCCGCCGGACCACTGATGGACGAGGATTGCGGCCCAGAGGATCCTGGAGCTGGAGGCCATGTTGTACGAGGCGCTACCGCAGCGGGACTGCCCCGCCACGGACGGCGAAAAAGCCAGCCACGCTGGCGTGAATGACGTGCTGACGGCGGATCAGAGAGAAGAGCTTAGGAGCGCCGTGGACCAATGGAAGCGAGCCCTGATGTGCGAGTTGAGGGAGCGCGACGCTTGCATCCTCCAAGAGAGAATGGATCTGCTGCACAGCGCGCAACAGGTAAGGGCCCAAAGCCAGCCCGGCACTTACTTGCACGCTTACTGGCTTTTGAATGCCACTTTCCATTTGTCCGTCCTAGAGGAACAAAGAGCTGAAAGAATTCATCGAAGCTCAGAAGAGACAAATCAAACAATTGGAGGAGAAGTTTCTGTTTCTCTTTCTATTCTTCTCCTTGGCCTTCATTCTGTGGCCCTAACACCAGCTGGTGAGTGAGCTCCAGCGGCACCGCACTCGACACCTCCGATACACTGCCAGCCGGTCTCAGACGTTGGCAGACGCTCCGATGCCAACGTATACCCCCCGCCACGGTGACAGAGGCACCGCGTCACACCGGCGCTCATCCAATCAGAAGGCAGGAAAAGCAAATTCACATGCAGGGCACTTTTGAACCAGAAGAGAGCGCCACAAAAAACGGTTGTTGCCCCAAACGCGCACTAAAAAGGGTCAGAATAACAAGAGTCCCACTGGCCAGCCGGGGCCACCCGTCCAGCTGTTTCTTCAGGGGGGAAAAAAATTGGAGTCACCGGTGAGTACATTTTGCATTTAGCTCTGCTTTTCTGCTTCTGTCTTCAAGTGTGTGGCATCCTGCGATCAAAGATTCAGCCAACCCCAAAGCGGTTGACCTCAACGTCCCACCACCATGCCTACCAGAGCAGGTGACATGATGCTTTGGACATCCTTCCGTCTCAGATGCCCAAAAGTACTCTTTGCCACATCTGCGGCAATACGGTGTCTTTTCAAAGGTGCAAATAAATCCAGCGTGGGCGGAACACGCACGTCTTCGGTTAATCCCGCTTTGTTTGTGTGACAGCTGTTGTGAAAATTTTATACAAATAAAGTTGTATAGTACAGGTTTGGCCAAGCCGCAACTCCCGAACCGCATGCGGCTCTTTTATGTTCATATCAACATTTGTGTGTGTGTGTGTGTGTGGGGGGGGGGGGGGGGGGGGTTGTGCGTGTTGGCTTCACTTGAGTTCAATTTGGTATTTTGGTCATAAGCGCATGTGGTGAAATTCCACAAAGTAGGATGGGCAAACACATTTCTTTAAACTATGAGTGTCAATTGGGCTCTCGAAATGGCAGGGAAAAGATGCACAGCAAAACGAAAATACGTAGATGAACACAGGACGTTTTAATCAGAGTGGGAAAGTTTCTATTTTTTGTTGAACGTGATGGCAAACCATTCTGCCTGATATGTCAGACCTCAGCGCATTTCAAAGATTCAAATCTTCAGCGCCATGCACTTCAGCTCACTCCATGCTAACATTGATCAGGCGTCGAACCCGCAACATCATGCTTAAGAGGTGGCCATGCTAACCAGTGCGCCATTATGTCAACGCATAATAACTAAGTCTACTGATCAAAACAGCGGTTACTATATGACGTCGCTACGTCGTGGTCACGTGACGCAGACAAGACGTCAATGGACGTGGGCAGAGTTAACTTGTTTAAAAGGGAGTGGGCAGAAGAAATATTTAATTTATTTAAATCTATTTTGAGTGCACACCATTATGCCAATGCATAACAACTGTAAATCTACTAAACAAAACAGCGGTTGCTATTTGACATCTGCCACGTCGTGGTCACGTGACATACGTGACGTCGATGGGCGTAACTTTCGCCGGAATTCAAATCCGCGGGGAGAGTTAACTTGTTTAAAAGAGAGTGGGCAGAAGAACTATTTAATTTATTTAAATCTATTTGGTGTGTGCGCCATTATGTCAATGCATAACAACTGTAAGTCTACTAAACAAAACAGCGGTTGCTATAGGACGTCTGCCACGTCGTGGTCACGTGACGCGGACGTGACGTCGACGCCTACTTTACATCCCACCGATCACAGGACCCCTCGGCTGCATAACCGTGCCCCCTTCCCAACCAATCGGATTTGCTATACGCGAAAACGACGCCAATGGAAAGAGCTTCCGCCCAAATTTAAATCCGTGGGCGTGGCTCGCAGCAGGAAGTAGGAAAATGGCGGCGATGTTGACAAAGACACGGCGGATGGTAACATACGACTAACAAGAGAAATATTTTTATTTTCTGCTTGCAACTGGACCGTCCAGAGCGTACACGGTAAGTACAACTCATCGTTTTTAAAAAGAAGTACTTTTGTTGCCCTGAAAAGCGAGTGAGCGTGGCGTTTGTGGGGGACGTCGAATTTCGACGATTCTTTCTGGTCAACGGTTGTAAATGATTGTGTTGATTAAAAAAGAAAACTTGATGTAACTCTACTTTTAACTGCCGTTTCAGATAGATTTGGAATTGCATCACATCCAATTTTGCCTAGAGCGTACACGGTAAGTAACACTCGTTGTGTTTAAGGAGATTTACGTTTGTAATAGCAGAAGTGTAGCCGCGTTGCGTTGTACGTGTGAATGTTGGTCCAGGCGAAATGTTAATGTTTAATTTCATTCCTTTAGGTTCCACGGTGTTTGTTGGCTGCAAGTTTTCCACTGCAAGAAGAGGCTCATATCATTGACCAGGAGCGAGCTACAATGGTGAGTAGCCATAACATTTATGTTAAACACTTCCTATTTCATGTCTAACAGTACTTGATTTAACAAATAACCATAAATAAATACAGTGTGGGCACTGAAGTTAACATATGTGATTATACTGCCTAATCTGTCACCGAGTAGATTGTTGCAAAGTAATATAAGATCCAAAGTTGTAATTCAGAATAGTTTTCAAAAGAAGGCCATTAGAATTATATACAAGTCTGATTACCCTGAACAAGCTATTAATTAAATCACAAATTCTTCAATTCAAAGATTTGGTAGATTATCAGACAAATAATGTCTAACAGTAATTGATTTAACACATCACGATAAGTAGATTGAGTGTGGGCACTCTCAAGTTAACATATTTGATTATACTGCCTAATCTGTTACAGAGTATGTTGTTGCCAAGTAATGTAGAATAGATCCAAAGTAGTAATCCAGAATAGTTTTGAAGAGGCCATTAGAATAATAAACAAATCTGATTACCTTGAACATAATAACAAGCTAAGTGTTTAATATGTCCTATGAAGTCAAAATTGGGCACCATCATGTGGTGAAATTTGGAATTGCATCACATCCAATTTTGCCTGGGAACAAACAGATTAAATAAATCTTAGTTTTGAATAAGCCACTCCTTCTCAAACAAGTAAACTCTGCCCATTTCGCGCAGTAGATGTTCTGTTAATATCTAGTATTTATACAAAGTCATAATTTAAATTGCTTTCAACCTTCATTCATCGGTTCAACCAACATTACTCGCTCTTATTACCAACTTGTATTGATTTAACTAAGCGTTTAATACTTCCTATCAGGTCTCAAGGCAAGATTTGGCAAAATACAGTTTCAGCAAATCCAATTTTGCCAGGGAACAAAAATAGATTAAATAAACTAAATAAGTCTTCTTCCCATTAAATAAATCAGAAAAGTCTGTCTTGTAACCAGTCCTCTTCAAACAAGTAAAGTCTGCCCATTTTGTGCCGTAGATTTTGTGTCTATGCCTAGTATTTAAACAAAATCATAATTTAAACGACTTCTTTCCTTCATTCACTTTGGAAATTTGGAATTGCAGCAAATCGAATTTTGCCAGGGAACAAAAATAGATCAATTAAACTAAATAAGTCTTCTTCCCATTAAATAAATTAAAAAAGTCTGTCTTGTAACCAGTCCTTTTCAAACAAGTAAAGTCTGCCCATTTTGTGCCGTCGATTTTGTGTTAATGCCTAGTATTTATACAAAATCATAATTTAAAGGACTTCATTCCTTCATTCACTTTGGAAATTTGGAATTGCAGCACATCAAATTTTGCCTGGGAAGAAAAGTAGATTAAATAAATTTAATAAGTCTTACTACTTCCCATTAAATAAATTAAATACGTCTTACTTGTTCCCACTCCTTTTCAAAACAGTAGTTTAAAACGAGGGCCCTTCACTCAATCTTTAACCTCAACCCCGCACGTTGTGTTGTATCTGTGAATGTTGGTTGTGGCCAAATGATAGTTTTCTTTCATTCGTTTAGGTTCCAAGAAAACTTGATGTAACTCTACTTTTAACTGCCGTTTCAGATAAGCGGGTATTACGTCGCAGTCATGTGCCGCGGATATGACGTAATTGCCCGAACCTCCGCCAAAATTCAAATCTGTTGGCGCGATGGCCGTGAGCCACTGAGCAGCGACGATTATCAACGGAAATATCTTTATTTTCTGCTTGCAACTGGACCGTCTAGAGCGTACACGGTAAGTAACACTCATTGTGTTTAAGGAGATTTACGTTTGTAATAGCAGAAGTGTAGCCGCGTTGCGTTGTACGTGTGAAAATTGGTCGAGGCGAAATGTTAATGTTTAATTTCATTCCTTTAGGTTCCACGGTGTTTGTTGGCTGCAAGTTTTCCACTGCAAGAAGAGGCTCGTATCATTGACCAGGAGCGAGCTACAATGGTGAGTAGCCATAACATTTATGTTAAACACTTCCTATTTCATGTCTAACAGTACTTGATTTAACAAATAACCATAAATAAATACAGTGTGGGCACTGAAGTTAACATATGTGATTATACTGCCTAATCTGTCACCGAGTAGATTGTTGCAAAGTAATATAAGATCCAAAGTTGTAATTCAGAATAGTTTTCAAAAGAAGGCCATTAGAATTATATACAAGTCTGATTACCCTGAACAAGCTATTAATTAAATCACAAATTCTTCAATTCAAAGATTTGGTAGATTATCAGACAAATAATGTCTAACAGTAATTGATTTAACACATCACGATAAGTAGATTGAGTGTGGGCACTCTCAAGTTAACATATATGATTATACTGCCTAATCTGTTACAGAGTATGTTGTTGCCAAGTAATGTAGAATAGATCCAAAGTAGTAATCCAGAATAGTTTTGAAGAGGCCATTAGAATAATAAACAAATCTGATTACCTTGAACATAATAACAAGCTAAGTGTTTAATATGTCCTATGAAGTCAAAATTGGGCACCATCATGTGGTGAAATTTGGAATTGCATCACATCCAATTTTGCCTGGGAACAAACAGATTAAATAAATCTTAGTTTTGAATAAGCCACTCCTTCTCAAACAAGTAAACTCTGCCCATTTCGCGCAGTAGATGTTCTGTTAATATCTAGTATTTATACAAAGTCATAATTTAAATTGCTTTCAACCTTCATTCATCGGTTCAACCAACATTACTCGCTCTTATTACCAACTTGTATTGATTTAACTAAGCGTTTAATACTTCCTATCAGGTCTCAAGGCAAGATTTGGCAAAATACAATTTCAGCAAATCCAATTTTGCCAGGGAACAAAAATAGATTAAATAAACTAAATAAGTCTTCTTCCCATTAAATAAATCAGAAAAGTCTGTCTTGTAACCAGTCCTCTTCAAACAAGTAAAGTCTGCCCATTTTGTGCCGTAGATTTTGTGTCTATGCCTAGTATTTAAACAAAATCATAATTTAAACGACTTCTTTCCTTCATTCACTTTGGAAATTTGGAATTGCAGCAAATCGAATTTTGCCAGGGAACAAAAATAGATCAATTAAACTAAATAAGTCTTCTTCCCATTAAATAAATTAAAAAAGTCTGTCTTGTAACCAGTCCTTTTCAAACAAGTAAAGTCTGCCCATTTTGTGCCGTCGATTTTGTGTTAATGCCTAGTATTTATACAAAATCATAATTTAAAGGACTTCATTCCTTCATTCACTTTGGAAATTTGGAATTGCAGCACATCAAATTTTGCCTGGGAAGAAAAGTAGATTAAATAAATTTAATAAGTCTTACTACTTCCCATTAAATAAATTAAATACGTCTTACTTGTTCCCACTCCTTTTCAAAACAGTAGTTTAAAACGAGGGCCCTTCACTCAATCTTTAACCTCAACCCCGCACGTTGTGTTGTATCTGTGAATGTTGGTTGTGGCCAAATGATAGTTTTCTTTCATTCGTTTAGGTTCCAAGAAAACTTGATGTAACTCTACTTTTAACTGCCGTTTCAGATAAGCGGGTATTACGTCGCAGTCATGTGCCGCGGATATGACGTAATTGCCCGAACCTCCGCCAAAATTCAAATCTGTTGGCGCGATGGCCGTGAGCCACTGAGCAGCGACGATTATCAACGGAAATATCTTTATTTTCTGCTTGCAACTGGACCGTCTAGAGCGTACACGGTAAGTAACACTCATTGTGTTTAAGGAGATTTACGTTTGTAATAGCAGAAGTGTAGCCGCGTTGCGTTGTACGTGTGAAAATTGGTCGAGGCGAAATGTTAATGTTTAATTTCATTCCTTTAGGTTCCACGGTGTTTGTTGGCTGCAAGTTTTCCACTGCAAGAAGAGGCTCGTATCATTGACCAGGAGCGAGCTACAATGGTGAGTAGCCATAACATTTATGTTAAACACTTCCTATTTCATGTCTAACAGTACTTGATTTAACAAATAACCATAAATAAATACAGTGTGGGCACTGAAGTTAACATATGTGATTATACTGCCTAATCTGTCACCGAGTAGATTGTTGCAAAGTAATATAAGATCCAAAGTTGTAATTCAGAATAGTTTTCAAAAGAAGGCCATTAGAATTATATACAAGTCTGATTACCCTGAACAAGCTATTAATTAAATCACAAATTCTTCAATTCAAAGATTTGGTAGATTATCAGACAAATAATGTCTAACAGTAATTGATTTAACACATCACGATAAGTAGATTGAGTGTGGGCACTCTCAAGTTAACATATATGATTATACTGCCTAATCTGTTACAGAGTATGTTGTTGCCAAGTAATGTAGAATAGATCCAAAGTAGTAATCCAGAATAGTTTTGAAGAGGCCATTAGAATAATAAACAAATCTGATTACCTTGAACATAATAACAAGCTAAGTGTTTAATATGTCCTATGAAGTCAAAATTGGGCACCATCATGTGGTGAAATTTGGAATTGCATCACATCCAATTTTGCCTGGGAACAAACAGATTAAATAAATCTTAGTTTTGAATAAGCCACTCCTTCTCAAACAAGTAAACTCTGCCCATTTCGCGCAGTAGATGTTCTGTTAATATCTAGTATTTATACAAAGTCATAATTTAAATTGCTTTCAACCTTCATTCATCGGTTCAACCAACATTACTCGCTCTTATTACCAACTTGTATTGATTTAACTAAGCGTTTAATACTTCCTATCAGGTCTCAAGGCAAGATTTGGCAAAATACAATTTCAGCAAATCCAATTTTGCCAGGGAACAAAAATAGATTAAATAAACTAAATAAGTCTTCTTCCCATTAAATAAATCAGAAAAGTCTGTCTTGTAACCAGTCCTCTTCAAACAAGTAAAGTCTGCCCATTTTGTGCCGTAGATTTTGTGTCTATGCCTAGTATTTAAACAAAATCATAATTTAAACGACTTCTTTCCTTCATTCACTTTGGAAATTTGGAATTGCAGCAAATCGAATTTTGCCAGGGAACAAAAATAGATCAATTAAACTAAATAAGTCTTCTTCCCATTAAATAAATTAAAAAAGTCTGTCTTGTAACCAGTCCTTTTCAAACAAGTAAAGTCTGCCCATTTTGTGACGTCGATTTTGTGTTAATGCCTAGTATTTATACAAAATCATAATTTAAAGGACTTCATTCCTTCATTCACTTTGGAAATTTGGAATTGCAGCACATCAAATTTTGCCTGGGAAGAAAAGTAGATTAAATAAATTTAATAAGTCTTACTACTTTCCATTAAATAAATTAAATACGTCTTACTTGTTCCCACTCCTTTTCAAAAAAGTAGTTTAAAACGAGGTCCCTTCACTCAACCTTTAACCCTATTTATTCACCTTCTAGGCTAAGTGTTGAAGGCTAAGTGTTAAAGGCTAAGTGTTAAAGGCTAAGTGTTAGAGGCTAAGTGCCAGAGGCTAGGCGCCAGAGGCGAGTTTTTGTGGGCTGAAGTTTTAGTGGGGTTAGTGTGAATACAATCCAAAAGAATACAACAGAATACAATACAATAGAATATAATACATAGATTAAATTCAATAGCTCTTACTACTTCCCATTAAATAAATTAAATACGTCTTACTTGTTCCCAATCCTTTTCAAAAAAGTAGTTTAAAACGAGGGCCCTTCACTCAACCTTTAACCTCAACCCCGCACGTCACATTGTGTTGTATCTGTGAATGTTGGTTGTGGCCAAATGATAGTTTTCTTTCATTCGTTTAGGTTCCACGGTGTTTGTTGGCTATGTTTTCCACTGTCAGAAGGATGAAAATACAAAGTACAACGCTTGGACGTGGGCGAAGACGTCACCGGTGAGTCCTTCCTTCCTATTTATTTACCTTCTAGATGCTAGAGGCTAAGTGTTAGAGGCTAAGTGTTAGAGGCTAAGTGTTAAAGGCAACACAATACGAACAACACAACACAATACGAACAACTCAACACAATATGAACAACACAATATGAACAACACAACACAATACGAACAACACAACACATTACGAACAACACAACACAATACGAACAACACAACGATACTGCACTGAACAACACGATACCGCACTGAGAAACACGATACCGCACTGAACAACACGATACCGCACTGAACAACACCATGCCGCACTGAACACCATGCCACACTGAACAACACCATCCCGCACTGAACAACACCATGCCACACTAAATAACACCATGCCGCACTGAACAACACCATGCCTCACTGAACGACACCATGCCGCACTGAAAGACACTATGCCGCACTGAACGACACCATGCCGCACTGAAAGACACCATCCCGCACTGAACACCATGCCGCACTGAACAACACCATCCTGCACTGAACAACACCATCCCGCACTGAACAACACCATGCCGCACTGAACAACATTATGCCGCACTGAACATTATGCCGCACTGAACAACACCATGCCGCACTGAACAACACCATGCCGCACTGAACAACATTATGCCGCACTGAACAACACCATGCCGCACTGAACAACACCATGCCGCACTGAACAACACCATGCCGCACTGAACAACACCATGCCGCACTGAACAACATTATGCCGCACTGAACAACACCATGCCGCACTGAAAAACACCATCCTGCACTGAACAACACCATTCCGCATTGAACACCATGCCGCACTGAACAACACCATCCCGCACTGAACAACACCATCCCGCACTGAACACCATGCCGCACTGAACAACATTATGCCGCACTGAACAACATTATGCCGCACTGAACAACACCATGCCGCACTGAACAACACCATGCCGCACTGAACAACACCATGCCGCACTGAACAACATTATAACGCACTGAACAACACCATCCCGCACTGAACAACACCATGCCGCACTAAACAACATTATGCCGCACTGAACAACATTATGCCGAAATGAACAACACCATGCTGCACTGAACAACACCATGCCGCACTGAACAACACCATGCCGCACTGAACAACACCATGCCGCACTGAACAACACGATCCCGCATTGAACACCATCCCGCACTGAACAACACCATGCCTCACTGAACAACACCATGCCGCACTGAACAACACCATGCCGCACTGAACAACACCATGCCGCACTGAACAACACCATTCCGCACTGAACAACACCATGCCGCACTGAACAACATTATGCTGCACTGAACAACACCATGCCGCACTGAACAACACCATGCCGCAATGAACAACACCATCCCGCACTGAACAACACCATGCCGCATTGAACAACACCATGCCGCACTGAACAACACCATGCCGCACTGAACAACATTATAACGCACTGAACAACACCATCCCGCACTGAACAACACCATGCCGCACTAAACAACATTATGCCGCACTGAACAACATTATGCCGAAATGAACAACACCATGCTGCACTGAACAACACCATGCCGCACTGAACAACACCATTCCGCACTGAACAACACCATGCCGCACTGAACAACACCATCCCACACTGAACAACACCATCCCGCACTGAACAACACCATGCCGCATTGAACAACACCATGCCGCACTGAACAACACCATCCTGCACTGAACAACACCATGCCGCACTGAACAACACCATGCCGCACTGAACAACACCATGCCGCACTGAACAACATTATGCCGCACTGAACAACATTATGCCGCACTAAACAACATTATGTCGCACTGAACAACAGCATGCCACACTGAACAACACCATGCCGCACTGAACAACATTATGCCGCACTGAACAACACGATCCCGCATTGAACAACACCATCCCGCAGTGAACAACACCATGCCGCATTGAACAACACCATGCCGCACTGAACAACACCATGCCGCAATGAACAACACCATCCCGCACTGAACAACACCATGCCGCATTGAACAACACCATGCCGCACTGAACAACACCATCCTGCACTGAACAACACCATGCCGCACTGAACAACACCATGCCGCACTGAACAACACCATGCCGCACTGAACAACACCATGCCGCACTGAACAACATTATGCCGCACTGAACAACATTATGTCGCACTGAACAACACCATGCCGCACTGAACAACACCATGCCGCACTGAACAACACCATGCCGCACTGAACAACACGATCCCGCATTGAACAACACCATCCCGCAGTGAACAACACCATGCCGCATTGAACAACACCATGCCGCACTGAACAACACCATGCTGCACTGAACAACATTATGCTGCACTGAACAACACGATCCTGCATTGAACAACACCATGCCGCACTGAACAACAGCATCCTGCACTGAACAACACCATGCCGCACTGAACAACATTATGCCGCACTGAACAACACCATGCCGCACTGAACAACACCATGCCTTACTGAACAACACCATGCCGCACTGAACAACACGACGTCGCACTGAACAACACGACGCCGCACAGAACAACACGACGCCGCACAGAATAACACAATACCGCACAGAACAACACAATACCGCACAAACAGTTTTAGATAATATTACGTCGCAGTCATGTGACGCGGACATGACGTCAATAGGCGGAACTCACGGCAAAATTATAATCCGTGGGCGTGGCTTGCAACAGGAAGTAGGAAAGCGGCAATTCTGGCAAACAAGACACAGCGGTTAGTAACACGATGACTAACAAGGCAAATATTTTTGTTTTCAGCTTGCAACTTGACCGTCTAGAGCGTACAAGGTAATTACAACTGTTTTTTTTTAGCCCTGAAAAGCGAGGGAGTGTGGCGTTTGGGAGGAATGTCGAACTCGGCGTCTGCTTCCAGCCACAGACGCCAAATTTCGACGATTATTTCGACTGGTCAACGGTTGTAAATTATTGCGTTGACTAAAAACTTTATTTAACTCTACTCTTAACTTTGCCGTTTCAGATATGCGGGTATTACACCGCGGAAATGACGTCAATAGGCTGAACTCTCGCCAAAATTCAAATCTGTGGGCGCAATGGCCTTGAGCGAGACACCGGATACAAACACGACGATTATCAACAGAAATATCTTTATTTTCTGCTTGCAAGTGGACCGTCTAGAGCGTACACGGTAAGTACAACTCATTGTGTTTAAAAAGATTTACGTTTGTGTAGTTTGCGTTGCGTTGTATCTGTGAATGTTGGTTGAGGCTAAATGTTAATGTTTAATTTCATTCCTTTAGGTTCCACGGTGTTTGTTGGCTGTACGTTTTCCACTGCAAGAAGAGGCTCGTATCATTGACCAGCAGGAGCTACAATGGTGAGTACCCCTTTCGTCTTCCATTTATGTTAAACACTTCCTATTTCATGTCTAACAGTACTCGATTTAACAAATAACCATAAATAAATACAGTGTGGGCAGTCACGTTAACATATGTGATTATCCTGCCTAATATGTTTATCACAAATATGTCACTAATCACTAATATGTTTATTTGTTTATCACAACACCTTTGGACCTTCAGCAATCGATTATTTCCCTTCATCTACGTAGAGACAGAACGATGGTGTCTTAAACATCTCATTCATTTCACCAAATAACTTCACGCAGGTGGATAACGGCCGTCTCGGTCACGCTATGTTGCGTGATGCAGTTTTGAAGAACCAAATGCATTTATTCAATGAATAAGTCAAGCTAGTTCTATGTTTATGATGTTGTAAGTTACGGTACCGATTGAAGTTGAGTTCGAAGCCAGTGGAAAACAGCGCTGCGTTTGTGCTCTCCAGGTACAAATGTTGTGATCTCTGACTGACGACCGGGCGAGACTCGAGTAAGAGATGTCCAAACGAGCTCCGGCAGGGCGGGCCAAGGCGGAGCGAACGGACGCCCTTCAGGCCGCCAATGACGAGCTGAGAACCAAACTGATGGACGTCCAGTTAGAACTTCAGCAGGAGAAGAACAAGGTGAAAACCTCAACAGACAGACACTGCCTGCCTCCCTGCCTGCCTCCCTGCCTGCCTCCCTCCCTCCCTCCCAGTTTTCCCGATGTAGATTAGACATGCGTGTGCCATGACTGTGTCAGCCTACATCAACAAATGCACCGAGGACGTCAGCACCACTAAGAATATCATCACCCGGGGCAACCAACGACCCTGGATGACTGAGGAGGTACGTCAAACGCTACGAGCGCGGAACTCTGCCTTCAAGTCTGGCGACAAGGAGACACTGAGGACAGCGAGAGCCAACTTGAACCGTGCCATCAGGATAGCGAAGCGAGACCGCAGTCGAAAATTTCAGGATCGTTTCCACGACGTCAAAAACATCAGGAGTATGTGGCAAGGCATACGGGCGATTACAGACTACAACTCACTCTCCCCCCCCCCCCCCCCCCCCCCCGGTGGGTGTAGTTGATGCTGACTTTCTAAATGGTCTAAATAACTTCTTTGGGAGGTTCGAGGCACTAAACGGCACTCCAGCAGTTAAAACTGTCCCCCATCAGGAAGAGGAGGTACTCTGCCTTGACTCCGCCGATGTGTTGAAGACCCTGAGGAGAGTCAACCCCTGTAAGGCCCCTGGCCCCGACAACATTCCTGGGCGTGTGTTCAGGGAATGTGCAAGTCATCTGGCTGGGGTCATCACAGACATTTTTAACACCTCGCTGGGCCAAGCCACAGTGCCGGCGTGCTTTAAGACTGCCTCCATCATTCCGGTGCCGAAGAAACCTCAAATCACCTCATTTAATGATTACCGGCCTGTTGCACTGACTCCGGTTATGATGAAGTGCTTCGAAAGGCTGCTTAAAGGTCACATCGTTTCCAGACTCCCCCTATTATTTGACCCGTTCCAGTTTGCCGACCGGCAAAACCGCTCCACTCAGGACGCCATCTCCTCCGTTCTTCACCTGAGCCTGGCTCACCTGGAGGAGAAGAACACCCATGTGCGGAGGCTGTTCCTGGACTTCAGCTCAGCGTTTGACACCATCATCCCACAGCATCTGGTAGGAAAATTGGAACACCTGGGCTTCAACACCCCCCTTCGCAACTGGCTGCTAGACTTCCTCAGCAACAGACCTCAGTCAGTCCGGGTCGGACAGAACACCTCTGATGTCATCACCCTCAGCACAGGCTCCCTTCAGGGCTGCGTCCTGAGCCCCCTGCTGTTCACCCTGATGACACACGACTGCGTCCTCAGGTTCACCACCAATCACATCGTGAAGTCAGCAGACGACACAACGGTGGTGGGGCTCATCAGAGACAACAACGACCTGGACTACAGAGAGGAGGTGGAGCAGCTGGTGGGCTGGTGCAGAGAAAACAGCCTGATCCTGAATGAGGAGAAGATGAAGGAGATCATCGTCGACTTCAGGAAAAAACAGCCTCACCACGCTCCACTGATCATCAACAGCTCAGCTGTGGAGGTGGTCAGCACCACCAAATTCCTGGGGGTCCACATCACAGAAGACCTCACCTGGACTATGAACACTACGGCACTGGTCAAGAGGGCACAGAAGCGCTTGTACTTACAGCGGAGGATGAGGAGAGCCCACCTGCCCCCACCCATCATGAGGACGTTCTACAGGAGCACCATAGAGAGCATTCTGACAAGCTGTCTCTCTGTGTGGTGTGGAGGCTGCACCGCCTCCGATTGGAAGAACGTGAGGAGAGTGGTGAGGACAGCAGAGAGGATCATAGGGGCTCCTCTTCCCTCCATTCAGGACATTTCATCTCAGCGCTGCATGTCCCGTGCCCGTAACATCATCAATGACCCATCACACCCCCACCATGGACTGTTCTCCCTGCTGCCCTCTGGGAAGAGGTTTGCAGCATCCGCTGCAGGTCCACCAGGTTCTGCAACAGCTTTTTCCCTGCTGTCATCAGACTGTTGAACACTAGAACTGTTGAGCTCTAAACTGAACTCGCATCACACATTCACAGAACTGTACTTTATGACACTACGGACCTCTATCTTGCACTATCTCGCACTACCAACTTTACTGAACTTGTATAAACCCTTTAAATAGAAGTTTAATACATGGTTTAGCATTCCTCTGCACACTCTTGAATACTGTTTTGCCTACTTGCACTATTGCATAATTATCACTGCTGCACTTTATACTTATTTTTAATATATATATATATATATATATATATAGTATATGTATATATATATATTTTCATAGGATATGTTACTTCTATTCAACTGCAATATCACTACTTTGTTGTAAGACGTATGCAACGGAATTTCGTTTTGTATGCACCATGTGCAGACAAGATGACAATAAAGTTTGTCTAAGTCTAAGTCTAAGTCATGTCAGGTCAGCTGTCTGGAGAGAGAGAGAAGTCAGGACCTGCGGGCGGAGCACCACCGTGCCACCGCCGCCATGACGGAACTCAAAAGCAAACTCCATGAGGAGAAGCAGAAAGAGTTAGCCATTACCAGGGAGACATTACTGCGGCACCATGAAATGGAGCTGATGAGAGTGATCAAAATCAAAGATGGAGAGATCCAGCGACTGAATGCCTTGGTCCTCAGCCTGAGGGACGGCTCCATGGACAAGGTGATCCGCTCTATCCGTGTCTGACTATCCGCACGCCACGTCGGGCTTCGATGCGGCCGCTACCGTATTGTGTAGCTTGTCCCCAGTAAGCGTCGCGGCGCTCCGTTGCGGTCTCAACGGCCCGGTGTGGCGCAATGTCTGCTCAGGTGAGGAGGGGGGGCGCTTTGCTGGCGGAGGTGGAGGAGACGCGGCGGTGTCGGGAGACCGAGCGGTGTCGCCTCCACCAGGAGCGCGGAAGAAGCCCTGGCAGCGGCCCAGCAGGCCTGGCAGTCCCGAGCGGCCGAGCTCCGATCGGCTCATCACCAGCATCGGGAGGAGCTGAGCCGAACCAAGAGAGACTGCGAGAGGGAGATCCGCCGACTGGTAGGACTGATCAGATGCGCGGTGCGTGGCTATGTTCCCAATTTCGTTGTATACCTGCAGTGCAATGACACCTAAGGCATTCTATTCTATTCTATTTCACAAGAAGAAAATGTCCGGTTGCTCGCTTCGCTTTTGTCACAGCAAAGGTGTTCCAGTCGATTCAAGAAAAAAAATTGGCCGGTTGCTCTCTTTGTTTTTGTCACAATTCTGGCAAATGAGTTTGCCCGCCTGCCTGAGCGCTCCCCGTTTGTACATCCAGACGGATGAGATCAAGCTGAAAGACAGAGCGGTTAGTGTTTTGGATGAAGCCCTGGGGCCGGCCACGTCCACCGCCTTCAGCTGCAGACTCAGGCTGCCGAGCAGCAGATCGCTGCCCTGAGGGATTCCCAAAGGGCGGGCCTAAACTACCCTGGAAGTGGGGTCAACGCCGCTACTAGCAATCCTCTTCATTGCGTAAGCCACCTCATCACACACTTGCAGTACGCATGACTTAGTTCGTTGCTGGAGGAAGGTAGCACAAAAACAGTTTTGAACTTTGAACGAGTGCTTGTGTGTGTGTGTTGCGGGGCGTTTTCAGTCTCAGGAGGATCGGGACACGCGACGGTTTCATCTGAAAATCGCTGAGCTCAGCGCAGTCATCAGGAACCTGGAGGATCGAAACGCCCTGCTTTCTGAAGAGCGCAATGAACTGGTAATTTATTGACGGCACGCTTGAAGGTTTGCGCTACGTTTGATGCGCGCCATCCAGCGAGGCACCCATTGCGCTTGCTTATTAGTTGAGCGGCGCGTCGAGTCGGTTGCCTGGTAGATGTCTTTTATTGGGAGCCAAAGCCACGATTCCGTTCAAACCGATGCAAAAGGAATGGATACGTTCTGGCCCGCGTGTTGTGCGTCTTTCACATCCCGCACTTCATGCTTGCAGCTAAAGCGACTGAGAGAAACAGAAAGCCAGTTTCTGCCACTCCTGTACAAAAACAAACGCCTGAGCAGGAAGAATGAAGAACTCTCGCTGGTGCTGTGTCGCCTTGAAAACAAAGTGCGCTTTGTCACCCAGGAGAACGAGGAGATGGCAAGCTTGGTAAGTCGACGCGGACAACGGCGGCGTGCCAACAGAGTCCACTGCATTTGTGTTCCACAGAGAAGGCCTAGTTCGCTCAATGACCTGGACCGCGGTTGCGGCCAGCAGGACGGTGAAATGGAGTTCCTTCAAGTTGTGGAGCAGCGGCACATCATCGACGACTTGTCCAAGGTCTTCAGGCAGGCGACTCGGTGCACGTACGGCAGCGCCACGCTCGCTCGCTGTCGCCAGGAAATCTTTTCCGTCCAAAGCTTGGCCGGCGGCCGCCATCCAAAAAATTGGCCCCTTAAATTCCGACCTTTCAAGCAGGAGCATTGTGCGCACGCGTTTGAACACGCTTTAGACTTGTTTTGCCGTTTTCAGCAGCTCAAAGCTCCCGTTTTGTCAGCGCCTTTGCCACTCGCTGTGCGCTGAAAACGACGGACTTGCCCGGCTGCTCAGCCCGTCAACCATGAGCCGCGAGCGCGACATCATTGTCCGTAGGCAGCTAGTGGCAAAATGCACCCTGTTAGAGTTGCGCTCGCTCCAACTTATTTTGCAAGAACCACACGGGAGACAAGTAAGTTCTTTTGGACACCTGCAGGTGGAGAGTCCATCCGTTGTACGAATGAAGTCTGACTCTCGGCTCCTGCACGAGCATTTTAATTAAGAGAAACAGGGTGGGTGTAAGAGTGGATTGAATAGAGGAAGCCCTTGACCTCTAGTCAAAACATAGCAAGGGGTGTTTTACGACTTTGTGTAGGAAGGGATAAGCGATAGGGATAAATAAGGGATAAATAATATTATTTATTACAGGTTGCAGTCAAAGTCAAAGCAACATAATGATACGATAAAGATAATCTGGAAAACCCTGACACACCCTGTAGTTGTCACTTTTGGAAAAGACGAGCGTCCCTCCAATCATCGCCGGTGACGTGTTTTTCAGGCTCTGGAGACAGGAGCTCATGTCAGAAATGTCATTGTGAGTCGCGTTTGTTTCTGCGCCGGAGCCGTTCGTTCCCTTTGCATCCAAAGAATCTCAAAGGCGGATTATTTGTGTCGACAGGAGAGAGATTTGCTGCTACGATACCGACGTCGAGAATCTCTGAGGAGGAACAAAGCGTGAGGTCCTGCAAGGTGAGTCTGTTTGTTTGCGGCTGCTTGGTGTTGCGCAAGATGAAATGGCCTTTTTCTCGCTATCGTTCCTCTCGTCGATTCATCGTGAGGTGTCGCTTCAGTTTGTTCAGAGAGATGTTTGCTTCCGCGCCCGCAGGTCATCGAAACATTTTACGGCTACGACGAAGACGTGTTGGTGGACTCGGACGGATCGTCCTTGTCTTTTCACACCGACAGAACCCCCGACACGGAACCCGAAGAGGTAGCCCGCCATTTCTGCCAGCGTATTGGCACCAAACATTCCTCTTCAGCCTGGAATCGGACTCGTCTTTGCGTCGCGGGTGCTTTGTCGCCGGTCTGACTGATTCTGGTACTAGTGCTGTGTTGCATTGGTGTGTGCATGAAGAGGCGGAGCTTCGCTACCGCCAGCTGACGCAAGAATATCAAGCGCTGCAACGAGCCTACGCTCTGCTAGCCCAGACCAGCGAAGGGGACTACGACGCCGAGAAGGAGA
Organism: Syngnathus floridae; assembly: GCF_059516105.1. NCBI lineage: Eukaryota > Metazoa > Chordata > Actinopteri > Syngnathiformes > Syngnathidae > Syngnathus > Syngnathus floridae. Next base: position 9,632 of record NW_028284176.1, on the reverse strand, counting down.
TCAAGGTGGCGCCCCTTCCCGCAACCCCCGGCCGGGTCGCAGCCTCCCCGTTCTCACCCAGCCTCGGGTGTTCTCTGGTCTGAAAGGAGGAGGAGGAGCCTCCCTCCTCCTCCTTTCAGACCAGAGAAAAGCTGATGGTAGAAATGGGTCACTATCAAAGCAGAGTAGCAGATCTGGAGTCAGCGCTGAAGCAACAAGGACAGGTAAGCTCATCAATGAGCACACCTTTTTCTCAGACAAAATAGCTACATTCTTCAGTCACTCATTCGTCTGGCATTACTGGACCAACCCCCCCCCCGAATGTGGCTGGGAAAATGCGGAGAAAAGCAAATGTCATTTTCCAGTCAACCAAAGAATTTGTGGATGAAAATGACACAACATTCCAAAGCTGTCCACGCGTTTGTCTCTTCTAGAATGTCAAGTGGGTGGAGGAGAAGCAGCTGCTGCGTCAGAGCAATCAGCAGTTGGCCGAAAAGGTGACGGAAAGAAAGGCGCTGGGCGGAGTCGCTTGGCGTCACACCCGTCGGGAAGCCCCGCAGATGAGGTCTGACTGTCTTTTCAGGTCAGGCGGATGGAGGCGGAAGAAGCGCGTCTGAAAGAGCACATCCAGGATATCCGAGACCAAAACGAACTGCTTGAGTTCCGCATCCTGGAGCTGGAGGTGGGAAGACTCGCACAAGCGTGTTGAGGCCAGAGATGTGACGGACGGACGGACGGACGGACGGATGCATGCCTCTGCCTTTCAGGAGAGGGAGTGGCGCTCCCCCGTCTTGAAGTTTCTGCAAGTCCGTTTCCCAGACGGCCTCAGCCCTTTGCAGATCTACTGCGAGGCCGAGGGCGTGAGCGTACGTAAGGCGTCCCTCGCAACCCTAACCTTAACCCGAGGTCCCAGAACACCTTACATTGCTCCTTGCGCCTTTCCCCCGGACATCGTCATCAGTGATCTGATGAAGAAGCTGGACATCCTGGGCTATAACGCCGTAAGTGTATGTCGAACTCCTTATGTTCGCACTCCACGAGACTCGGCGGCTCAAATGTGACTTTTGGAAGGCTTTGCGCTGAAAGAAGCTTGTTGACGCTGTGCCTTTGGGCTCTTCTATGTTCTGCAAGCAGAAGGGCTACCTGGATGAAGAGTTGGACTTCAGGAAGTGTTCCATGGACCAGGCTCATAAGGTAAGCCTCCCTCAAATCTCCCGCCGGACCACTGATGGACGAGGATTGCGGCCCAGAGGATCCTGGAGCTGGAGGCCATGTTGTACGAGGCGCTACCGCAGCGGGACTGCCCCGCCACGGACGGCGAAAAAGCCAGCCACGCTGGCGTGAATGACGTGCTGACGGCGGATCAGAGAGAAGAGCTTAGGAGCGCCGTGGACCAATGGAAGCGAGCCCTGATGTGCGAGTTGAGGGAGCGCGACGCTTGCATCCTCCAAGAGAGAATGGATCTGCTGCACAGCGCGCAACAGGTAAGGGCCCAAAGCCAGCCCGGCACTTACTTGCACGCTTACTGGCTTTTGAATGCCACTTTCCATTTGTCCGTCCTAGAGGAACAAAGAGCTGAAAGAATTCATCGAAGCTCAGAAGAGACAAATCAAACAATTGGAGGAGAAGTTTCTGTTTCTCTTTCTATTCTTCTCCTTGGCCTTCATTCTGTGGCCCTAACACCAGCTGGTGAGTGAGCTCCAGCGGCACCGCACTCGACACCTCCGATACACTGCCAGCCGGTCTCAGACGTTGGCAGACGCTCCGATGCCAACGTATACCCCCCGCCACGGTGACAGAGGCACCGCGTCACACCGGCGCTCATCCAATCAGAAGGCAGGAAAAGCAAATTCACATGCAGGGCACTTTTGAACCAGAAGAGAGCGCCACAAAAAACGGTTGTTGCCCCAAACGCGCACTAAAAAGGGTCAGAATAACAAGAGTCCCACTGGCCAGCCGGGGCCACCCGTCCAGCTGTTTCTTCAGGGGGGAAAAAAATTGGAGTCACCGGTGAGTACATTTTGCATTTAGCTCTGCTTTTCTGCTTCTGTCTTCAAGTGTGTGGCATCCTGCGATCAAAGATTCAGCCAACCCCAAAGCGGTTGACCTCAACGTCCCACCACCATGCCTACCAGAGCAGGTGACATGATGCTTTGGACATCCTTCCGTCTCAGATGCCCAAAAGTACTCTTTGCCACATCTGCGGCAATACGGTGTCTTTTCAAAGGTGCAAATAAATCCAGCGTGGGCGGAACACGCACGTCTTCGGTTAATCCCGCTTTGTTTGTGTGACAGCTGTTGTGAAAATTTTATACAAATAAAGTTGTATAGTACAGGTTTGGCCAAGCCGCAACTCCCGAACCGCATGCGGCTCTTTTATGTTCATATCAACATTTGTGTGTGTGTGTGTGTGTGGGGGGGGGGGGGGGGGGGGTTGTGCGTGTTGGCTTCACTTGAGTTCAATTTGGTATTTTGGTCATAAGCGCATGTGGTGAAATTCCACAAAGTAGGATGGGCAAACACATTTCTTTAAACTATGAGTGTCAATTGGGCTCTCGAAATGGCAGGGAAAAGATGCACAGCAAAACGAAAATACGTAGATGAACACAGGACGTTTTAATCAGAGTGGGAAAGTTTCTATTTTTTGTTGAACGTGATGGCAAACCATTCTGCCTGATATGTCAGACCTCAGCGCATTTCAAAGATTCAAATCTTCAGCGCCATGCACTTCAGCTCACTCCATGCTAACATTGATCAGGCGTCGAACCCGCAACATCATGCTTAAGAGGTGGCCATGCTAACCAGTGCGCCATTATGTCAACGCATAATAACTAAGTCTACTGATCAAAACAGCGGTTACTATATGACGTCGCTACGTCGTGGTCACGTGACGCAGACAAGACGTCAATGGACGTGGGCAGAGTTAACTTGTTTAAAAGGGAGTGGGCAGAAGAAATATTTAATTTATTTAAATCTATTTTGAGTGCACACCATTATGCCAATGCATAACAACTGTAAATCTACTAAACAAAACAGCGGTTGCTATTTGACATCTGCCACGTCGTGGTCACGTGACATACGTGACGTCGATGGGCGTAACTTTCGCCGGAATTCAAATCCGCGGGGAGAGTTAACTTGTTTAAAAGAGAGTGGGCAGAAGAACTATTTAATTTATTTAAATCTATTTGGTGTGTGCGCCATTATGTCAATGCATAACAACTGTAAGTCTACTAAACAAAACAGCGGTTGCTATAGGACGTCTGCCACGTCGTGGTCACGTGACGCGGACGTGACGTCGACGCCTACTTTACATCCCACCGATCACAGGACCCCTCGGCTGCATAACCGTGCCCCCTTCCCAACCAATCGGATTTGCTATACGCGAAAACGACGCCAATGGAAAGAGCTTCCGCCCAAATTTAAATCCGTGGGCGTGGCTCGCAGCAGGAAGTAGGAAAATGGCGGCGATGTTGACAAAGACACGGCGGATGGTAACATACGACTAACAAGAGAAATATTTTTATTTTCTGCTTGCAACTGGACCGTCCAGAGCGTACACGGTAAGTACAACTCATCGTTTTTAAAAAGAAGTACTTTTGTTGCCCTGAAAAGCGAGTGAGCGTGGCGTTTGTGGGGGACGTCGAATTTCGACGATTCTTTCTGGTCAACGGTTGTAAATGATTGTGTTGATTAAAAAAGAAAACTTGATGTAACTCTACTTTTAACTGCCGTTTCAGATAGATTTGGAATTGCATCACATCCAATTTTGCCTAGAGCGTACACGGTAAGTAACACTCGTTGTGTTTAAGGAGATTTACGTTTGTAATAGCAGAAGTGTAGCCGCGTTGCGTTGTACGTGTGAATGTTGGTCCAGGCGAAATGTTAATGTTTAATTTCATTCCTTTAGGTTCCACGGTGTTTGTTGGCTGCAAGTTTTCCACTGCAAGAAGAGGCTCATATCATTGACCAGGAGCGAGCTACAATGGTGAGTAGCCATAACATTTATGTTAAACACTTCCTATTTCATGTCTAACAGTACTTGATTTAACAAATAACCATAAATAAATACAGTGTGGGCACTGAAGTTAACATATGTGATTATACTGCCTAATCTGTCACCGAGTAGATTGTTGCAAAGTAATATAAGATCCAAAGTTGTAATTCAGAATAGTTTTCAAAAGAAGGCCATTAGAATTATATACAAGTCTGATTACCCTGAACAAGCTATTAATTAAATCACAAATTCTTCAATTCAAAGATTTGGTAGATTATCAGACAAATAATGTCTAACAGTAATTGATTTAACACATCACGATAAGTAGATTGAGTGTGGGCACTCTCAAGTTAACATATTTGATTATACTGCCTAATCTGTTACAGAGTATGTTGTTGCCAAGTAATGTAGAATAGATCCAAAGTAGTAATCCAGAATAGTTTTGAAGAGGCCATTAGAATAATAAACAAATCTGATTACCTTGAACATAATAACAAGCTAAGTGTTTAATATGTCCTATGAAGTCAAAATTGGGCACCATCATGTGGTGAAATTTGGAATTGCATCACATCCAATTTTGCCTGGGAACAAACAGATTAAATAAATCTTAGTTTTGAATAAGCCACTCCTTCTCAAACAAGTAAACTCTGCCCATTTCGCGCAGTAGATGTTCTGTTAATATCTAGTATTTATACAAAGTCATAATTTAAATTGCTTTCAACCTTCATTCATCGGTTCAACCAACATTACTCGCTCTTATTACCAACTTGTATTGATTTAACTAAGCGTTTAATACTTCCTATCAGGTCTCAAGGCAAGATTTGGCAAAATACAGTTTCAGCAAATCCAATTTTGCCAGGGAACAAAAATAGATTAAATAAACTAAATAAGTCTTCTTCCCATTAAATAAATCAGAAAAGTCTGTCTTGTAACCAGTCCTCTTCAAACAAGTAAAGTCTGCCCATTTTGTGCCGTAGATTTTGTGTCTATGCCTAGTATTTAAACAAAATCATAATTTAAACGACTTCTTTCCTTCATTCACTTTGGAAATTTGGAATTGCAGCAAATCGAATTTTGCCAGGGAACAAAAATAGATCAATTAAACTAAATAAGTCTTCTTCCCATTAAATAAATTAAAAAAGTCTGTCTTGTAACCAGTCCTTTTCAAACAAGTAAAGTCTGCCCATTTTGTGCCGTCGATTTTGTGTTAATGCCTAGTATTTATACAAAATCATAATTTAAAGGACTTCATTCCTTCATTCACTTTGGAAATTTGGAATTGCAGCACATCAAATTTTGCCTGGGAAGAAAAGTAGATTAAATACATTTAATAAGTCTTACTACTTCCCATTAAATAAATTAAATACGTCTTACTTGTTCCCACTCCTTTTCAAAAACAGTCAGTTTAAACGAGGGCCCTTCACTCAATCTTTAACCTCAACCCCGCACGTTGTGTTGTATCTGTGAATGTTGGTTGTGGCCAAATGATAGTTTTCTTTCATTCGTTTAGGTTCCAAGAAAACTTGATGTAACTCTACTTTTAACTGCCGTTTCAGATAAGCGGGTATTACGTCGCAGTCATGTGCCGCGGATATGACGTAATTGCCGACCCTCCGCCAAAATTCAAATCTGTTGCGCGATGGCCGTGAGCCACTGAGCAGCGACGATTATCAACGGAAATATCTTTATTTTCTGCTTGCAACTGGACCGTCTAGAGCGTACACGGTAAGTAACACTCATTGTGTTTAAGGAGATTTACGTTTGTAATAGCAGAAGTGTAGCCGCGTTGCGTTGTACGTGTGAAAATTGGTCGAGGCGAAATGTAATGTTTAATTTCATTCCTTTAGGTTCCACGGTGTTTGTTGGCTGCAAGTTTTCCACTGCAAGAAGAGGCTCGTATCATTGACCAGGAGCGAGCTACAATGGTGAGTAGCCATAACATTTATGTTAAACACTTCCTATTTCATGTCTAACAGTACTTGATTTAACAAATAACCATAAATAAATACAGTGTGGGCACTGAAGTTAACATATGTGATTATACTGCTAATCTGTCACCGAGTAGATTGTTGCAAAGTAATATAGATCCAAAGTTGTAATTCAGAATAGTTTTCAAAAGAAGGCCATTAGAATTATATACAAGTCTGATTACCCTGAACAAGCTATTAATTAAATCACAAATTCTTCAATTCAAAGATTTGGTAGATTATCAGACAAATAATGTCTAACAGTAATTGATTTAACACATCACGATAAGTAGATTGAGTGTGGGCACTCTCAAGTTAACATATATGATTATACTGCCTAATCTGTTACAGAGTATGTTGTTGCCAAGTAATGTAGAATAGATCCAAAGTAGTAATCCAGAATAGTTTTGAAGAGGCCATTAGAATAATAAACAAATCTGATTACCTTGAACATAATAACAAGCTAAGTGTTTAATATGTCCTATGAAGTCAAAATTGGGCACCATCATGTGGTGAAATTTGGAATTGCATCACATCCAATTTTGCCTGGGAACAAACAGATTAAATAAATCTTAGTTTTGAATAGCCACTCCTTCTCAAACAAGTAAACTCTGCCCATTTCGCGCAGTAGATGTTCTGTTAATATCTAGTATTTATACAAAGTCATAATTTAAATTGCTTTCAACCTTCATTCATCGGTTCAACCAACATTACTCGCTCTTATTACCAACTTGTATTGATTTAACCTAAGCGTTTAATACTTCCTATCAGGTCTCAAGGCAAGATTTGGCAAAATACAATTTCAGCAAATCCAATTTTGCCAGGGAACAAAAATAGATTAAATAAACTAAATAAGTCTTCTTCCCATTAAATAAATCAGAAAAGTCTGTCTTGTAACCAGTCCTCTTCAAACAAGTAAAGTCTGCCCATTTTGTGCCGTAGATTTTGTGTCTATGCCTAGTATTTAAACAAAATCATAATTTAAAACGACTTCTTTCTTCATTCACTTTGGAAATTTGGAATTGCAGCAAATCGAATTTTGCCAGGGAACAAAAATAGATCAATTAAACTAAATAAGTCTTCTTCCCATTAAATAAATTAAAAAAGTCTGTCTTGTAACCAGTCCTTTTCAAACAAGTAAAGTCTGCCCATTTTGTGCCGTCGATTTTGTGTTAATGCCTAGTATTTATACAAAATCATAATTTAAAGGACTTCATTCCTTCATTCACTTGAAATTTGGAATTGCAGCACATCAAATTTTGCCTGGGGAAGAAAAGTAGATTAAATAAATTTAATAAGTCTTACTACTTCCCATTAAATAAATTAAATACGTCTTACTTGTTCCCACTCCTTTCAAAACAGTAGTTTAAAACGAGGGCCCTTCACTCAATCTTTAACCTCAACCCCGCACGTTGTGTTGTATCTGTGAATGTTGGTTGTGGCCAAATGATAGTTTTCTTTCATTCGTTTAGGTTCCAAGAAAACTTGATGTAACTCTACTTTAACTGCCGTTTCAGATAAGCGGGTATTACGTCGCAGTCATGTGCCGCGGATATGACGTAATTGCCCGAACCTCCGCCAAAATTCAAATCTGTTGGCGCGATGGCCGTGAGCCACTGAGCAGCGACGATTATCAACGGAAATATCTTTATTTTCTGCTTGCAACTGGACCGTCTAGAGCGTACACGGTAAGTAACACTCATTGTGTTTAAGGAGATTTACGTTTGTAATAGCAGAAGTGTAGCCGCGTTGCGTTGTACGTGTGAAAATTGGTCGAGGCGAAATGTTAATGTTTAATTTCATTCCTTTAGTTCCACGGTGTTTGTTGCTGCAAGTTTTCCACTGCAAGAAGAGGCTCGTATCATTGACCAGGAGCGAGCTACAATGGTGAGTAGCCATAACATTTATGTTAAACACTTCCTATTTCATGTCTAACAGTACTTGATTTAACAAATAACCATAAATAAATACAGTGTGGGCACTGAAGTTAACATATGTGATTATACTGCCTAATCTGTCACCGAGTAGATTGTTGCAAAGTAATATAAGATCCAAAGTTGTAATTCAGAATAGTTTTCAAAAGAAGGCCATTAGAATTATATACAAGTCTGATTACCCTGAACAAGCTATTAATTAAATCACAAATTCTTCAATTCAAAGATTTGGTAGATTATCAGACAAATAATGTCTAACAGTAATTGATTTAACACATCACGATAAGTAGATTGAGTGTGGGCACTCTCAAGTTAACATATATGATTATACTGCCTAATACTGTTACAGAGTATGTTGTTGCCAAGTAATGTAGAATAGATCCAAAGTGTAATCCAGAATAGTTTTTGAAGAGGCCATTAGAATAATAAACAAATCTGATTACCTTGAACATAATAACAAGCTAAGTGTTTAATATGTCCTATGAAGTCAAAATTGGGCACCATCATGTGGTGAAATTTGGAATTGCATCACATCCAATTTGCCTGGGAACAAACAGATTAAATAAATCTTAGTTTTGAATAAGCCACTCCTTCTCAAACAAGTAAACTCTGCCCATTTCGCGCAGTAGATGTTCTGTTAATATCTAGTATTTATACAAAGTCATAATTTAAATTGCTTTCAACCTTCATATCATCGGTTCAACCAACATTACTCCGCTCTTATTACCAACTTGTATTGATTTAACTAAGCGTTTAATACTTCCTATCAGGTCTCAAGGCAAGATTTGGCAAAATACAATTTCAGCAAATCCAATTTTGCCAGGGAACAAAAATAGATTAAATAAACTAAATAAGTCTTCTTCCCATTAAATAAATCAGAAAAGTCTGTCTTGTAACCAGTCCTCTTCAAACAAGTAAAGTCTGCCCATTTGTGCCGTAGATTTTGTGTCTATGCCTAGTATTTAAACAAAATCATAATTTAAACGACTTCTTTCCTTCATTCACTTTGGAAATTTGGATTGCAGCAAATCGAATTTTGCCAGGGAACAAAAATAGATCAATTAAACTAAATAAGTCTTCTTCCCATTAAATAAATTAAAAAAGTCTGTCTTGTAACCAGTCCTTTTCAAACAAGTAAAGTCTGCCCATTTTGTGACGTCGATTTTTGTGTTAATGCCTAGTATTTATACAAAATCATAATTTAAAGGACTTCATTCTTCATTCACTTTGGAAATTTGGAATTGCAGCACATCAATTTTGCCTGGGAAGAAAAGTAGATTAAATAAATTTAATAAGTCTTACTACTTCCCATTAAATAAATTAAATACGTCTTACTTGTTCCCACTCCTTTTCAAAAAGTAGTTAAAACGAGGTCCCTTCACTCAACCTTTAACCCTATTTATTCACCTTCTAGGCTAAGTGTTGAAGGCTAAGTGTTAAAGGCTAAGTGTTAAAGGCTAAGTGTTAGAGGCTAAGTGCCAGAGGCTAGGCGCCAGAGGCGAGTTTTTGTGGGCTGAAGTTTTAGTGGGGTTAGTGTGAATACAATCCAAAAGAATACAACAGAATACAATACAATAGAATATAATACATAGATTAAATTCAATAGCTCTTACTACTTCCCATTAAATAATTAAATACGTCTTACTTGTTCCCAATCCTTTTCAAAAAAGTAGTTTAAAACGAGGGCCCTTCACTCAACCTTTAACCTCAACCCCGCACGTCACATTGTGTTGTATCTGTGAATGTTGGTTGTGGCCA
>NW_028284175.1:0-54738 GCF_059516105.1 Syngnathus floridae | reverse complement strand
ATGGTTGCGATAGTTTGGTGAATCTGGACCTGGTAGTCAATGATACAGTAGTAGAAAATATCAGCGCGACAATCTGCGAAGGGAGCAGCTATGATTTGGCGGGCACGCTCTATAGTTCCAGTGGTGTCTACAGCGCCAGCTTGATGAGCTCGAACGGCTGCGACAGTCTGGTGACTTTAAACTTAATTGTAAATGATACAGTACGCGAAAGTATCAGCGCGACAATCTGCGAAGGGAGCAGCTATGATTTGGCGGGCACGCTCTATATCGCCAGCGGGATGTACAGCGCAGGCTTAATGAGCTCTATTGGCTGCGACAGCCTGGTGACTCTGGACTTGATCGTGAACGATACGGTCCGCGAAAGTATCAGCGCGACAATCTGCGAAGGGAGCAGCTATGATTTGGCGGGCACGCTCTATAGCGCCAGCGGGATGTACAGCGCAAGTTTAATGAGCTCCAACGGCTGCGACAGCCTGGTGACTTTAGACTTGATCGTAAATGACACGGTCCGCGAAAATATCAGCGCAACGATCTGTGAGGGGAGCAGCTATGACTTAGCCGGCACGCTCTACAGCAGCAGCGGGATGTACAGCGCCAGCTTAATGAGCTCCAACGGCTGCGACAGCCTGGTGACTTTAGACTTGATCGTAAATGACACGGTCCGCGAAAATATCAGCGCAACGATCTGTGAGGGGAGCAGCTATAACTTAGCCGGAACGCTCTATAGCGCCAGCGGGATGTACAGCGCCAGCTTAATGAGCTCCAACGGCTGCGACAGCCTGGTGACTCTGGACTTGATCGTGAACGATACGGTCCGCGAAAGTATCAGTGCGACAATCTGCGAAGGGAGCAGCTATGATTTGGCGGGCACGCTTTATAGTTCCAGTGGTGTCTACAGCGCCAGCTTAATGAGCTCGAACGGCTGCGACAGCCTGGTGACTCTGGACTTGATTGTGAACGATACGGTCCGCGAAAGTATCAGCGCGACAATCTGCGAGGGGAGCAGCTATGATTTGGCGGGCACGCTCTATAGCACCAGCGGGATGTACAGCGCAGGCTTAATGAGCTCTATTGGCTGCGACAGCCTGGTGACTCTGGACTTGATTGTGAACGATACGGTCCGCGAAAGTATCAGCGCGACAATCTGCGAGGGGAGCAGCTATGATTTGGCGGGCACGCTCTATAGCACCAGCGGGATGTACAGCGCAAGTTTAATGAGCTCCAACGGCTGCGACAGCCTGGTGACTTTAGACTTGATCGTAAATGACACGGTCCGCGAAAATATCAGCGCAACGATCTGTGAGGGGAGCAGCTATGATTTGGCGGGCACGCTCTATAGCAGCAGCGGGATGTACAGCGCCAGCTTAATGAGCTCGAACGGCTGCGACAGCCTGGTAACTCTGGACTTGATTGTGAACGATACGGTCCGCGAAAGTATCAGCGCGACAATCTGCGAAGGGAGCAGCTATGATTTGGCGGGCACGCTCTATAGCACCAGCGGGATGTACAGCGCAAGTTTAATGAGCTCCAACGGCTGCGACAGCCTGGTGACTTTAGACTTGATCGTAAATGACACGGTCCGCGAAAGTATCAGCGCGACAATCTGCGAAGGGAGCAGCTATGATTTGGCGGGCACGCTCTACAGCGCTAGCGGGATGTACAGCGCCAGCTTAATGAGCTCTATTGGCTGCGACAGCCTGGTGACTCTGGACTTGATCGTGAACGATACGGTCCGCGAAAGTATCAGCGCGACAATCTGCGAAGGGAGCAGCTATGATTTGGCGGGCACGCTCTATATCGCCAGCGGGATGTACAGCGCAGGCTTAATGAGCTCGAATGGCTGCGACAGCCTGGTGACTCTGGACTTGATCGTGAACGATACGGTCCGCGAAAGTATCAGCGCGACAATCTGCGAAGGGAGCAGCTATGATTTGGCGGGCACGCTCTACAGCGCTAGCGGGATGTACAGCGCCAGCTTAATGAGCTCTATTGGCTGCGACAGCCTGGTGACTCTGGACTTGATCGTGAACGATACGGTCCGCGAAAGTATCAGCGCGACAATCTGCGAGGGGAGCAGCTATGATTTGGCGGGCACGCTCTATATCGCCAGCGGGATGTACAGCGCAGGCTTAATGAGCTCGAATGGCTGCGATAGCCTGGTGACTCTGGACTTGATCGTGAACGATACGGTCCGCGAAAGTATCAGCGCGACAATCTGCGAAGGGAGCAGCTATGATTTGGCGGGCACGCTCTATAGCGCCAGCGGGATGTACAGCGCAGGCTTAATGAGCTCTATTGGCTGCGACAGCCTGGTGACTCTGGACTTGATCGTGAACGATACGGTCCGCGAAAGTATCAGCGCGACAATCTGCGAAGGGAGCAGCTATGATTTGGCGGGCACGCTCTATAGCACCAGCGGGATGTACAGCGCAAGTTTAATGAGCTCCAACGGCTGCGACAGCCTGGTGACTTTAGACTTGATCGTAAATGACACGGTCCGCGAAAATATCAGCGCAACGATCTGTGAGGGGAGCAGCTATAACTTAGCCGGAACGCTCTATAGCGCCAGCGGGATGTACAGCGCCAGCTTAATGAGCTCGAACGGCTGCGACAGCCTGGTGACTCTGGACTTGATCGTGAACGATACGGTCCGCGAAAGTATCAGCGCGACAATCTGCGAAGGGAGCAGCTATGATTTGGCGGGCACGCTCTATAGCACCAGCGGGATGTACAGCGCCAGCTTAATGAGCTCGAATGGTTGCGACAGCCTGGTGACTCTGAATCTGGATGTAATAAGCCTCCAAAGCCAATTGAGCGTTTCTGGTGTATTGAGCTGTGATCAAAATACCGTAGATATAGATGCTACCAACTCTACCATAGGTATAGATATTGTTGCCGAATGGCGAGATTCAGTAGGCAATCTATTAGGGACGGATCGTATCCTCGAAGTTAGTACTGCAGGGATGTACACCTTTATTCTCATAGATACCCTTAACCTTTGTGAGTATTACGACAGCATCAGAGTTGATGGTAATAGCGACCGGCCTTCGGCCGCCGTCGATCCATTAGGTCCACTGCAATTGGATTGCGGAAATAACAGCACAATCCTAAGTGGCTTCGCCTCCAATCCCATTAACAATCTAACTTTCGAATGGCAACGCAACGGTAATTCCATTTCTACAGATTTTGAAATCGAAACCGATAGCGCCGGCCTCTTTCGCCTCATCGTCAAGGATACCATCAGCGGTTGCCTCGATACGGCAGAACTGAGGATTACGGATGATTTTATGTTACCGCAGGCCAGTATTGCTCAAGCCTCGGTGCTAGACTGCCGGGATACCCTGGTCATGCTTGATGCAAGTGCCTCAGCAAGTGGAGCTACTTATTCCTATAGCTGGCAAGCTCCAAGTAACACCTCAATTGTAAGCGGAGATGATAGCCTGTCGCCAGTAGTACAAGAGTCAGGCCTCTACATACTGACCGTATTGAATAGCCTCAATGGTTGTGAAAATAAAGACAGTATTGTAGTCCTTTCGGATCAGGTCGCTCCTCTGGCCGATGCCGGCGCCGACCAGCTACTCGACTGTAATGCTGATACGGTCTTGCTGGATGCTGATAACTCTGATCAAGGGCCTCAATATACCTACCTCTGGACTGGGCCTGGAGCAAGTGCTAATGATACATCTTTGCAGTATCAAGCAGCCCAAATTGGGACTTATACCCTTATCGTTACTAATAATAGGAATGGCTGCCAAGCGCTGGATCAAGTTGTGGTGAGCAGCGAAGGGCCCTATGGAATTAATCTAAATGTTGATCCTCCTTCTTGTTTTGGGTATAGAGATGGGAGTATTAGCCTGGGAGATGTTCTAGGAGGAACTTCACCCTATTTTGTAGCGCTTAATGATGGTCCATTTCATAGCACCAGTGGCTTTCAGAATTTATCAGAAGGTACCTACCAACTAAGTATTATGGATGCTGCTATGTGCGAATGGGATACTTTGATTACGATAGATCACCCCTTAGCTGTTGACTTAAACCTAGGAACGGATCAATTCCTGCTGCTTGGAGATAGTTTTTTCATTAGCCCCAGCACCAATTTACCCAATCTGGCTATCGATACGCTCATTTGGTCCACCAATGATCCATTGAGCTGCGCTGGCTGTAATGAGCAATGGGTAAAACCCTTCCAAAGTACTCAATATCAAGTCCAAATAATTAGTGAGGATGGTTGTACAGCAGAGGATGATATCTGGATTTATATCGACCGTACTGCTCCTGTTTATATCCCCAATGCCTTCAGTCCAAACGATGATCAGGTCAATGATGAATTCAGGCTTTATGCCGGAGCATCTGTCCGTCGAGTCCGGACTTTGCGTATCTATGATCGCTTTGGCGATACCCTTTATGAAGCCAGTGATTTTGATCCCAATGATCTACGCTTTGGTTGGGACGGTCGTTTTCAAGGGAAGGCCCTTAACCCCGCAGTATTCGTCTATTATGCAGAGGTCGAGTTGAGCGATGGTTCCGTGCATCAATTCAAAGGTGATATTACCTTATTGCGCTAATGCTACTGGCTGGCGTATTTTTCCCCTCATTTACACCTAAACTGGCAAAGCTTTTGCAAATATTCCTCTGAATAGTGACGGCCCAAAACGGCTAATTTGCTCACTTTCAAAGTTTTATCCCCCCTTTGTCGCATTGAATAGACTTGTCTGTTCATAGCCGATCTACTTTTTTCACCTGCAAGAAAACCCCTATTGATGATGGCAAATAGGTTAATGTCTGTGATATTTCTCCTTTTTTTAGGAGTGAATATGTTTGCTCAGCCCGCAAATGATGAGCCCTGTAACGCAATTACTTTAAGTGTAGGTGCTAGCTGTGCCTACTCTAGCTATACCAACCTTAATGCTACCTCTAGCATGGGGATGAGCTTGCCCACCTGTGGCAATTATCAAGGAGGGGATGTATGGTTTAAATTTACCATGCCCAATAATGGGTTTCATGTTTATCTGGATATGCGAGCGGGAAGCCTGACCGATGGCGGAATGGCTGTCTATAGCGGCAGTAATTGCAGTAGTCTGACTCAAGTGCCAATGGCATGTGATGATAACAGCGGTACGGGAGATATGCCTGCTTTGACGGTTGATGATGGCTGCCTTTTTGGTAATGCCGGTGAGACCTTCTGGGTGAGAGTCTGGGAAGTGGGTAATGACAATAATGGAACCTTTGATATTTGTGCCTACGGCGCTTCGCCAGCAGTACCTGCGGGGGTACAGTCTTGCAATGGCAATATCATTACAGGAAATACCTGCTGTGATGCGGTTTTAATGACGGATCTTTTGGATGGATATTGTGGAAATACAGGCGGCTACACTGCCGAACCTCTTGCCATCCCTTCTTTTTGTGCAGCCATCGAAAACAATGCATGGATCGCTTTTAATGCGGCATCAACTACCGTCGAAATTGACCTGACTTCTTCTAACTGTGTTGATATCCCTACTCAGCAAGGTATACAGGCCGTGATTTTCCAAACTTCTGATTGTATAAATTTCTCTACAGTCTCCAATTGTTGGACGCCTACTCCTGCTTTGGAAGGAACAGAAAGATTGACAGCGACTGGACTGACTCCAGGCGAAACCTACTACCTGATGGTTGATGGTTGGTCGGCAGATACCTGTGATTATACTGTTGATGTAATTTCTGGAGTTGAAATGACAACGGTCACGGCTAGTGATTATGAAATCTGCCTGGGCGAATCTACCCAGTTTCAGGTGAATGCCGTTGGTGTTGGGCCATATACCTATGAATGGTCGCCCTCAGCAAGTTTGAATGATCATCAAATTGCTAATCCGATTGCTACACCAACTGTTTCTACGGATTATATGGTTACTATAACTGGGCCGGGTTATACTAGTACGCATACGGTCTCCATTATTGTATATCCTTCTGTACCTGATGTGCCGACCATCACTGGCAGCAACTTAGTTTGTCAATTTAGTGATGGAGTAAATTATAATGCCAATGCCAGTTACGCTACTAGCTACAGCTGGACGGTATCTGGCGGCGGTACAATCGTAGGCAGTAGTACTGACGCTAATGTTAGCGTGGATTGGGGAGTCTCTGGAGGTAGCCTATGTGTTACAGCCAGCAATGAATGCGGTCCCAGTACTCCGACTTGTCTAAATGTTCAGTTGCTGAATCAGCCTGATATTTCGGTCGCTAATCCACCAGTCGCCTGCGCCCCTTCCACTGTTGCCATCAATTTGATTCCTGTAAATAATAGTAATGGTACTGGAGGAATTGGATTTCCATTTATTTCCTATCATCCAACTCAGGCTGCTGCCGAAGCGGGTACACCAACTTTGCCTTCACTAAACGTAAGCACCAGCGGTACGTATTGGGTTCGAATGGAAACAGGAGCTGATTGCTACGATGTGACTTCAATGGAGGTGACGATAGAAAATCCAGCACTTACAGTTACTGATCCTCCTACTACTTGTGCACCTAATACGATAGACCTGAACAGCGTTTCGGTTACCGAAGATAATGGCTTCCCTGGTGGAACAAAGACCTATTTCAATACCCAAACTGATGCTGAGAATGATACCAATCCATTAACCTCTAATTCGGTAAGCAGCAGTGGAACCTACTGGGTGCGTTATGAAACACCAAACTCCTGTCCGGCCGTAGCACCTATCAATGTTGATATTAGCCTGCCACCAGACATCGCAGACGTAAGCCCAGCGGCTATCTGCCCGGGCACCTTTATTGATTTAGATACCATCACACTTGTTGATGCCAATAATACCACCATCACCGATACCTATTTTTACAATAACCTGGGCTTTGCTCAGTCTAACCTTACCTTCCTGGCTATGCCAGGCACCATTGTTACAGGGCCGGGCACTTATTGGGTTTGGAATGGTACTGCAGATGGTTGTTTTGATATTACCCAAATCACCATTACCGAACATGCCCAGCCTACGGCCTCCCTCGGCGGAGATGCTACGGTTTGTGTTGGAGATAGTACCGATCTGCAATTTAACCTTACTGGCACTGCTCCCTTCGATGTAGTTTTCAGCGATGGTACATCGAGCTTTACGCTAACAGACATTGCCAACGACCACCTCGAAAGGCTAGAGATATTATCAGCCACCACATTTACCATCACCTCAATAAGTGATGATAATGGATGTAATGGTACTATTTCAGGCGGTCCAGTCTCGGTAGGGGTACACCCACTGTCATCGGCTACACTTAGTGGTGGAGGTACAGTCTGTGAAAATACAGCGGTTGACCTGAATTTTAGTTTCACCGGAAACGGCCCCTTCAATGTAACTTATAATGATGGCTCTCAAGACTTTACACTCAATAATGTTAGTGATGGTCATGTGGAGTCGGTTACAGTAAGCAGTACATTAAGCTTTACTTTGGTTAATGTAACAGATGCCGGAGGATGTACTGCCACGCTAGCTGGTACCGCAGATTTTACCGTATATCCAGCATTGCAAGTCATCAATCGCAGCGAAACCTGTAATAATGCCAAAACAGCTTATACGGTCAGCTTTGAAATTACGGGTGGAAATCCTGGCACCTATTCTGTTAGTGGGGCGGGCACTTTGATGGGTACTATTTTTACTAGTAATGAAATTCCTAGTAATACGCCTTATAATTTTATTGTTTCGGATGCTAGTGGCTGTCCTACAATTACAGTAAGTGGTCAGCGTGAATGTCTCTGCGTTACCAATGCCGGGACCATGCAGTTGAATACCGAAACAGCTTGTGCGGATGCTATGATCACCGCTATCCACAATCAAAATGAAACTTTAGAGACTGGTGACCTTCTGGTCTTTGCTATACATGATAATGCAGGCACTTCCTTAGGGAATGTATTTGGCTATAATAATACGCCGACCTTCGGTCTGCTTGCCGGAATGATGACTGGACAGACTTATTATATCTCTCCAGTTGCCGGACCCAATGATGGCTCTGGTGCAGTTGATCTCCTACATGCCTGCCTTTCGGTAGGGCAGGGGATACCCGTTACTTTTGTCGATCTGCCAGTAGCTAGCCTTAGTGGTGGGGCCAGCATCTGCCAGGGCGATGCCGCCACACTGACCTTTAATTTTACCGCAGGCACTGGCCCCTTTGATGTCGTTTACTCCGAAGGATCGAATTCCATTAATTTGGAGGATATCAATGATGGCCATCAAATCAACGTAAATCCAAGCCAGACTACCAACTATACCCTGGTGTCTGTAACTGATAATACAGCCGCCACTTGTACGGGTAGTGTATCTGGAACAGCTACCATTACCGTAACTCCGATTCTGGAAGTACAAAATATTACCACCACTTGTAATAATGCCAAGACAGAATATACCGTCAGTTTTGATATTAGTGGAGGTGATCCAGGCTCCTATGCCGTTAGCGGCGCAGGTTCCTTGACTGGTTCCAGTTTTGTTAGTGATCCTATCACCAGCGGAGGGACCTATAGCTTTACCATTTCTGATGGCAGCCCTTGCGGCGATGTAGTGATTAGCGATACCAGAGATTGTGATTGCATCACCAGTGCGGGAACAATGGATGCTAATTTAATTGAAGCATGTACAGATGAAATGGTGACAGCAAGTCATAATGGTGACGAAGTACTTGATCCAGCAGGACCAGATATTCTTCATTACATTTTGCATGAAAATCCCGGTGCTACACCAGGTGTCATATTTGCGGCGAGTGCTACACCAGAATTTGGCTGGATGCCAGGAATGACGGCCGGAATTACTTACTACATCTCTGCAATCGCAGGGCCCGACAATGGCTCAGGAAGTGTAGATGTTACGCATAAATGTTATCGCGTCTCTACACCCACGCCAGTGATTTTCCAGGAATTGCCTGTCGCTACAATCAGTGGAACCAATACGATCTGTATGGGAGAAACGGCGACTTTGACCTTTAATTTCTCGGCAGGCACTGGCCCTTTTGATGTAGTCATTACTGACAATAATGGCAACGCTAGTGATGAAACTTTGAGTGATATCAGTGATGGCTATCAGCATCAGATCAGCCCAACTGCTAATGTTGATTATACCATATTGAGTGTTACCGATAATACTACTGCGGCCTGTGCCGGCGGCGGTAATGGCAATGCTGCAATTACTGTCATTGATATTCCGGCAGCGAATCCTGAAACCTTCGGATGTAATAATACCAATACCGAATACCAGGTCATGTTCGAAATTACCGGTGGTGACCCTGCCAACTATGCCGTTGGCGGCGGTACAGGAACAATTGATCCTGTGACCAATGTCTTTACCAGTGATTGGATTACCAGCGGGGACACTTACAGTTTTGAAATTACAGATGGTACGGGATGTCCACCAGTTGTTGTAAGTGGACAGTATACCTGTAGCTGTACTACAGATGCCGGATTAATGTTGAATACCGGTCTTGAACTCTGTGCTGACCAAACAGCCGTAGGCACCCATTTGTTGAATTCCTTTACCCTTGATGGCAATGATGTTGTCGGCTTTGTACTTCACGATTCTCCTACAGCCAGCCTTGGCACAGTGCTGTTGAGCAATAGCGTTCCGGAGTTCGATTATGATCCGGTCTTGAGCTATAACACCACTTATTATATCTCTGCTGTAATTGCTAATGATGATGGGACAGGATTCCCTGTATTGGATAGCAATCAGGATATATGTCTTTCTGTTTCAGTAGGCCAGCCCGTAATATTCTACGAAGTACCTACAGCAACGCTGAGTGGTGCTACTACTATCTGTGAAGGCGATACCGCCTTGCTGACCTTCAACCTCAGCGGCGACGGTCCTTTCGAAGTCGAACTATCAGATGGGGCCAATACTTTTACTTTGAGTGCTATCAATGATGGCCATACCATAGAAGTTGATCCTACAGTTCCTACAACATATTCTATTACTGCTGTTGTTGGCAGTGGGCCTTTGGCCTGCATTGGCACTATTGACCCTGCTACAGCTACGGCCCTCATTGATGTAATTGATGTACCGGAGATCAGTGGACCCATTGTAGATTGTAATATTAATGGTACTGCCTTTACGGTGAGCTTCACGATTAGTGGAGGCAGTGGGAACTACCAGATCAGCGGCGATGTCAATCAGACTTTGCCAGGCAATACCTTTGTAAGCCAGGCTTATGCGGGTGGAGATACCTACTATTTTGAAATTACGGATGGCAGCGGCTGTCCGCCGATTATTATTACCGATACAGAATTCTGTAACTGTACGCCTGATATCCGGCCGTTGATTAGCCACGGTGAATCGATCACTTGTGCTGGCGCAGCCGATGGGGCTTTGAATGTCATTCCGATCAATGGGCTGGCGCCTCATAGCTTTGTTTGGAGCAGCGGTGCCGTAGGCGAGCAGGCGACGGGCTTGAGCACTGGCTGGCACTATGTGACCATGACAGATGCCAATAACTGCGAGTCGCTAGATTCTTTCTTCCTGCAAGAACCACTACCTATTATCGCTTCGCTGACATCAGCACCTGTATCTTGCTATGGTGATGAAGATGGCAGTGTGCAGTTTTTTAATGTACAGGGAGGAAATGGTGCTTATCAATTCTTCCTGAACGGAGAGGCCTCTTTCTTTGATAGCCTATATTACGATGTCGATGCCGGAGAGTATGATGCCTTGATTATAGATGCGAATGGCTGTGAATGGCGCGATAGCATCACGGTAGCCGAGCCAGAGGAGTTAACAGTAGAGTTGGGTACAGATCATTCTATCTTCCTCGGCGATAGTGTTTTACTACATGCAGAGATCAATTTACCCATTGATACCTTATACTGGTCGCCTTTGTCAATGATGCCTTGTGCGAATTGCACCGAGCAATTTGTTAAGCCAGACAATACCGTCATTTATCGCGTTAGAGTGGTGAATGCCGAGGGTTGCGAGGCTAATGATGCAGTTTTGGTACATGTTAACAGAGATGTGCCTGTTTATATACCCACCGCTTTTACGCCTAATGGAGATGGCTTCAACGAAACCTTAACGATATATGGAGGGGCCTCAGTTGAAGAGATTGCCGTTTTCCGAGTGTTCTCTCGCTGGGGAGTACTACTTTATGAAGTCACCAATATAGTTCCTAATGATGAAAGCTTGGGCTGGGATGGAAAATTGGACTCTGAGTTGATGAGTACAGGAGTCTATGTTTACTATGTAGAAGTCATCTTAGCTGACGGGACTCGTACCACCCTCAAGGGGGATTTTACACTAATGAGATAAATTATATGAGCTAGTCCCATTACGAGATATAATTCCGCTTAGCTTGCTATTGTAGGTGAAATAGTTTAAATTACTTATCATACACAACAAATTCACCTTCCTAACGACTGTTTTTCACACAATTTCCTTAAATTTTACTGTAAGCAATGTGTTGACTGCTTATTTTATTTTTTTTACGTTAAATAATTATTAATTTCAATCCTTATTAGTATAGGGAAATATAATTATTTAAAGTATACCCCCTCATGACAAGGAAACTTACGCTAAACGCTATGCTGGATTTACTCAGTATTGCTACACCTGTTTGTAGAGATTCAGGTATCCCTCAATGCGTATTTCCTTCTCAAATTTCAACCTGCTACCGATCTCAACGCCAACATTCAAAGTTTCAAAATTTTAAGCTGACCGGCTTCGAAGTATTACTTAAGTCTGCGATACACTGAGTGACCAATAGAGGCATTCATGTGTAGCGCTTTGTAATTATTGATATTGCTAATTTACTGACACCGACTGAAAAAACTGTTTACTCACAGAGATTAAAGAGAAAGGACTTAATTGTTTTTATTAAAATTTGCTAAATCATATTCTCAAAACTATTCACGATGAAACGAATTGTACTGTTTTTTTTCCTAACCATTTCACTAACATTGGGCGAGTCTGGGGCACTGCTTGCTCAGAACTGTGACCCTGGTGCTCCCATGTGCGGCGGTGCTAGCCCAATTTGTCTTCCTTATTCATCGGTCCTGGCTAGTAATGTGAACAACTCTGGGGCAATCCCAGGTTGTGGTGGCGGATTCTCTTTTCACAATACTAGCTGGTTTCAGATTACAGTGACTTCGACCACCCTGGGGATATCTATTTCTCCTGGAGCATGTAATATGGGACTTGGTTACCAAGCGGGGCTCTATACGGATTGTAACCCCAATTCTCCACCATTAGATGCGGTACAGTGTAGCTGTACTTTAGGACCATCTTCTTTTTCCACAACTTCTTTACAACCAGGTAACTACTACATCATGATTGATGGATGTAGTGGTGATGTTTGTAATTTCAACATCTCTTTGATTCAGGGTACTGTCGCTGGTGGACCACCGCAAATACCTAACGATCCAATCGAAATTGCTGGCTTTACTGATTGTTGTCCTGGTGAGGTTGTTACCTTTATGACTGATATCGTCGCTGGTGCAACTAATTACAACTGGAGTTTCCCTCCTGGTATGGTACCGCTTAGTCTTGACTGTGATGAAGCGGTTGTGCTTTGTGGCGGTAACGGCGGTAATGTGACAGTTAGTGCAAGTAATTCTTGTAATGGTACGGTAAATGAGAGTGCTGATTCAGGCCCTTACTTTATCGATGTGCCTGATTACTCTGGTTTTGCTTTTGGCTCTTACTGCTTTCCAGATGAACCTGGTTTTGAATTTCCATTCGGTAGTGGATCTTATTACCCTGGCGGGACATTCACTGTTCCTTTTCTGACAGCTAGAGGTTGTGATAGTACAGTTACCTTGGAGGTAATTGAACATACAACACTCCCACACGTAGTCAATGAGCAGATTTGCCCAGGTGGGCAAACCTGTTTGATTGGTGGCCAGATATTTTATGGCCCAACCAATACCACTATTACACTAATAGATGCTACTGTTCCAGGATTCTGTGATAGTACTATTATCGTGGACGTTTCTGTTTTATCTCCTGTCGTGAGCATTTCAGCTCAGCCTCCTGGTCAGATTAATTGCCAAAATCAAGGTAATGGATTATTACTCACGGCCAATGGTACAGCTCAAAATACAACCTATACCTGGTGGACCATAACCGGACTGATCACTCAACAGATTACTGATCAACAAGTGTTTGTAGGGACTGCAGGTACATATATTGTAGAAGTTACTCAGACTGGGACACAGGGTACGGAATGTGGGCTACAGCCTATATGCTCTGTAATTGATAGTATTACCATTACAGAGAGCTTCAATTATCCTGTTATCACAGTTGATGGAACTGATATCACTTGTGGTGGAGCAGGCGACGGTACTGCTGCCGCAATTATCAATAGTGGGGGCATTACTCCTTTTACCTTTGCCTGGAGTGATCCATTAGGTACAACAGACTCTATCGCTACTGGCCTAACTCCCGGAACTTGGTATGTAACAGTGACATCTGCTGATGGCTGTGAAGTTATAGATAGTGTAATGCTAACGGAACCTTCTCCTGTTATAGGAGTACTGGACAGCTCGACTGATGCTTCCTGTGATGGAGAATCTGACGGAGAGGCTACTGTCTCTGCCTCCGGTGGTACTTCACCTTATACTTATGATATCGGTAGTGGAGCAGGCAGTAATCCTAATTTTTCGGGCTTGATGGCTGGTAATTATATCGTTACAATAACGGATGATAATAATTGTACGGAGACCGTTAATGTAGCTATCGATCAGCCATCTGAAGTCATGGCTTCTTCTTCTGATACAGATGCCTCTTGTAATGGTGGTAATGATGGAGAAACAACGATCAGTGCCTCCGGTGGTACTTCACCTTATAACTATAGCCTCAACGGTGGTACTGCGCAAACTAATGCGACTTTCACTGGCCTGACTGCGGGCAACTATACGGTAGTGATTACAGATGATAATAACTGTACAGAAGAAATCAGCGTTACTATTGATCAACCTACTGAGGTGATGGCCTCTTCTTCTGATACTGATGCCTCTTGTAATGGTACTTCTGATGGAGAAACGACAATTAGTGCTTCAGGTGGAACGGCTCCTTATACCTATAGTCTTAATGGTGGTACTGCACAAACCAGTGCTACTTTCTCTGGTTTATCTGCTGGAAATTATACGGTGGTCATTAGTGATAATAATAATTGTACAGAGGAGATCAGTTTGACGATTGATCAGCCAGCAGAACTAATGGCTTCTTCTTCTGAAATGGAGGCCAACTGTAATGGATCCAGCGATGGTTCTGCTACCATTAGTGCCTCAGGTGGAACGGCTCCATATTCATATAGTTTGAATGGAGGGTCGTCAACTACGAATGCGACTTTCAACGGCTTATCTGCCGGAAATTATACAGTGGTAGTTACTGATACTAACAATTGTACTGAAGAAGTTAACTTCACTATTGATCAACCTACTGAGGTGATGGCTTCTTCTTCTGAAACTGATGCTAATTGTAATGGATCCAGCGACGGTTCTACAAGCATTAGTGCTACAGGAGGTACTAGCCCTTACACCTATAGCCTCAATGGTGGTACACCAGTAACGAATCCTACTTTCTCTGGCTTATCTGCTGGAAACTATACAGTAGTAGTAGCTGATGATAACAACTGTACCCGAACTGTTAACATTACTATTGATCAGCCTACTGAGGTGATGGCTTCTTCTTCTGATACTGATGCGACGTGTAATGGTGGAAATGATGGAGAAACAACGATTAGTGCTACAGGTGGAACGGCTCCTTATACTTATAGCCTCAATGGTGGAACGGCACAAACCAATGCAACCTTCACGGGTTTGGTGGCAGGGAACTATACCGTACTTGTAACGGATGATAATAACTGTACTCAAACTGTCAATCTGACTATCGATCAACCTACTGAGGTGATGGCTTCCTCTTCGGATACTGATGTTGATTGCTTCGGAGCCAGTACAGGATCTACTTCGATTAGT
Organism: Syngnathus floridae; assembly: GCF_059516105.1. Lineage (NCBI taxonomy): Eukaryota > Metazoa > Chordata > Actinopteri > Syngnathiformes > Syngnathidae > Syngnathus > Syngnathus floridae. Next base: position 39,812 of record NW_028284175.1, on the reverse strand, counting down.
GCTACAGGAGGTACTGGTCCTTATACTTATAGCATTAATGGTGGTGCTGCTCAAACCAATGCGACTTTCAATGGCCTTACGGCAGGTAACTATACTGTTATTGTAACAGATAATAATAACTGTACGGAAGAGGTCAACTTAGTTATCGACGAGCCTGCAGGCATGTCTGTTTCTTCTTCCGAAGTGGATGCCGATTGTAACGGTGCAAACACTGGACAGTCAAGCATCACAGTTACTGGCGGTAGTGGTCCATACACCTACAGCCTCAATGGTGGCGGAGCCACTCCGAACCCAATTTTCAGCGGATTGTCTGCTGGCAATTATACGGTAGTTGTAACCGATAATAATAATTGTACACAGGATATCAGCATCACCATTGATCAGCCAACAGAGATCATGTTGAGTTCAGTAGAGATGGATGCCGATTGTAATGGTGCAAATACTGGTCAGACGACGATTAGTGCGACAGGCGGTACGCCACCTTTCAGCTATGACATCGGCGCTGGCCCAGTGACCAATCCTACGTTCACTGGTCTTGGAGCCAATAGCTACACGGTTATCGTAAGGGATGGGAACAACTGTACGGAGTCCATCAGCTTGACGATTGATCAGCCTACGGAGATCATGCTGAGCTCCGTAGAGACCGATGCGAGCTGCTTTGGCGACAGCGATGGTACAACCACTATCAGTGCAGTAGGCGGTACAGGCCCTTATACTTATGATATTGGCAGCGGCGCTGGCCCCAATCCAAGCTTTGGCGGTCTGGCTGCTGGTCCTCATAGCATCACGGTATTTGATGCGAACAATTGTAGCGAGGTGATCAACATCACAATAGCAGAACCTACGGTTGTAGCTCTCGGAGCGAGCAGCACCGATGCGGAATGCTTCGGCGGTGATGAAGGTACGGCTACGGGTGTAGCCTCTGGTGGTACTCCTCCTTATATGTACACCATCGACGGTGGCGCTCCAACTGCCAGCCCGAACTTCGCTGGTCTGACTGCAGGTAACCACACGATCGAGGTGACAGATGCTAACGGCTGTAGAGCTGATGCCAGCGTAACGATAGATCAACCAGCTGAGTTGATGGCTAGTGGCTCTGCTACCGATGTACTGTGCTCTTCAAGCACTGATGGTACGGCTACGGCTACGGCTATGGGTGGAACCCCTCCCTATATGTACAGCATCGACGGCGGTGCAGCAGGGACGAGCCCGAACTTTACAGGCCTGGCTGTCGGCTCACATGACATCGAAGTAATAGATGATAATGGTTGTAGTGTAATGACCAGTGTCATGGTTGCCGCCCCAAGTCCGATCATGCTGCAGATCAGCAGTACGGAGGTAGATTGTAGAGGCGAAGCGACAGGTACGGCTACAGTTACTGCTACTGGTGGAACGGGCAACTATACTTTCAGCTGGAGCGATTCACAAGTAACACCTACTGCTGAATTCCTGGCTGCTGGAACCTATACGGTAATCGTTACTGATGAAAATATGTGTACCGAAAGCATCGATGTAAATGTAGTAGAACCTGCAACTGTCCTGGATGCAACGGGTACTTCTACCGATGCAACCTGCGGTGCTTCCAACGGAACCATCGACCTGACACCAACAGGTGGTACTCCTCCATACACCTTCTCTTGGAGTAACGCTGAGGTAACGGAAGACCTCGGTGGCCTCGAGCCAGGTAACTTCGAGGTAGTGGTCACTGATGATCGCGGCTGTACGGTTACCACGACGATCATGGTAGCTACACCATCCGGTCTTGAAGTACAAGAATCGTCTCTGGATGCCAACTGTAATGGCGGCGCTGATGGAACGATAGATATCACGATCAATGGCGGTACGACTCCTTATGATATTGTCTGGAGTGATGCGAGCTTTAATGGTCAAACTTCCTTGACTGGCCTAGCTGCAGGTTCCTATACGGTAACGGTAACTGATGATGATGGTTGTTCTTTGATCAGTACCTCAACAATTGATCAACCCGCAGAGCTTCAGATGAGTATTCTTCCTGATCAGGCCAGCTGTGGTTTGAGCGATGGAAATGTGAATGTAACGGTTAGTGGAGGAACAGGAATGTATACTTACAGCTGGAGTGATCCAAGCATCGGCAATAATGAAGATGCAATCGGCGTCCCTCAGGGAACTTATACGGTGACGATCACTGACGAAAATAACTGTTCGATTACCAATCAAGCGACGGTGACGGTACCGAACCCACCAAGCCTGAGCTTTGTAGAAACCAATGTAGATTGTAATGGCGCGAGCACCGGAAGCATCGCTTTGGATGTGATCGGTGGGGATATGCCTTATACCTTCGATTGGAGTGATGATTCCTATGATGGGGTAGAAGATCCTACGGCCTTAGTAGCAGGAGTGTACACGGTAATCGTTACCGATTCTAAGAACTGCTCAGCCACGGAGACGATCACGATCACGCAGCCGGTAGAGCTGGAGATCATTGATCCAGCGACAACCGATGCGACCTGTGGTGCTGCCAATGGAACAGCCTCGATCAATGTGACGGGCGGTATGGGCGGCTATACCTTTAGCTGGAGTAACTCTGCTACCAGTGAAGATATCACGGATCTGGTACCGGGTAATTACTTTGTAACGGTAACCGATGACAATGGCTGTACAGCAGTAGAAAGCCTGACGGTGAGCACACCCAATGGCCTTGAAATCCAAACGAGCCAGGTAGATGCCTCATGTAATGGTGGCAACGATGGTTCGATCACGGTAACGATCAGCGGCGGCACCGCACCCTTCGATATCGACTGGAGTGATGATACCTTCGATGGCAGCGATATGGCCACCGGGCTGAGCGCTGGTGCTTACGATGTAATCGTCACAGATGATACAGGCTGTACGGTCTCGGCGAATGTAACGATAGATCAGCCTAGCCTGATCGATGTAGTGGGCTCCTCTACCGATGCAGATTGTGGCATTGATGATGGAACCATCAACCTGACGGTAACTGGTGGTACGGCTCCATACACCTTCCAGTGGGACAATGGAGCAGGAACGAACGAAGACCCAACGGGCCTCGGACCAAACACCTACACGGTAATCGTAAGTGATGCGAATAACTGTACAACAGACTTCAGCATCGATGTGATGGTGCCGAATGCCCCGATGGTACAAGCCTCAAGCACTGATGTGAATTGCTTCGGCGAGTCTGATGGCACAATCAGCCTGACGGTAAATGGCGGCACCGCGCCTTACACTTACCAGTGGAGTGATGCTGGCCTGAATGGTCCAAATCCATCTACTGTTGCAGCAGGTACCTATACGGTGACAGTAACCGATATCAACAACTGCTCAGCGGTACTGGATGCCACGATAGATCAGCCTACCGAGCTGCAAGCCAGCGGTACCTCTTCAGAGGCGACCTGTGGTAATGCCAATGGTAGTGTTGATGTGACGGTAATGGGCGGCACCTTGCCTTACACTTATCTGTGGAGCAATGGCACAACCACCGAAGATGCAGGCGGCTTGACTCCAGGCACCTATATCATAGAGATCACTGATGCGAATGGCTGTAAGCTGACGCAGAACTACGCGGTGACGACTCCAAATGGTATGGAGGTAACGCCTCAGGTGAGTGATGTGACTTGTAATAATGGTACTGATGGTTCGATCACAGTAGGCTTGATTGGTGGAACGCCACCCTATACCTACGCCTGGTCGAATGGTGAGACGACGCTGGATGTCACTGGACTGAGCGCTGGTGCTTATACCTTGATCATCACGGATGATAATGGCTGTAGCCTGACGGTAAATGAGCAGGTGGCAGAGCCAACAACAATAGACATCAGTGGTACGACCAGCGATGCGACCTGTAATCAGAGCAATGGAAGCATTGACCTGACGGTTGTAGGTGGAACACCACCATATACCTTTGTATGGGATAATGGAGCGGGCACAAATGAAGATCCTAATAACCTCTCAGCAGGTAACTATAATGTAACAGTAACGGATGCGAACTCCTGTAGCTCGATCAGTGATCTGACGGTGAGCACACCGAATGGAGTGATGATGGATCCGAGTCATGTAGATGTGAGCTGTAATGGTGGCGATGATGGAAGCATCAACGTAGACATCACGGGTGGAGTCGGAAGTGTGAATAACTTCCAGCTGGATTGGAGTGATCCAAGCATTGGCAATGTATCGGACCCAAGTGGTCTGCAGGCCGGTACTTATACGCTGACAGTAACCGATGAGGCAGGTTGTACCTTCACCACGACGATAACAATTGATCAGCCAGCGATGCTGGAGGCCTTTACGAATAACCCCACAGCGGCGAATTGTAATGGCAGCAGTGATGGCTCAATTGACCTTGAGGTAGCGGGTGGAACAGCCCCATACACTTATCAGTGGGATAATGGAGCAGGCACGCTGCAAGACCCAAGTGGTCTGGCAGCGGGTACTTATACGGTAATCGTTACGGATGGCAATGGCTGTACGGTGGTGACTCAGGAAGAGATCACGGAGCCGGAGCTGCTGGAGGTGATGGCAAGTTCGACGAATGCGAACTGCTTCGGCGCCAGCGACGGAACGCTGAGCTCGACGGTGACGGGCGGCACAGCGCCATACACTTATGCTTGGAACAATAATGCAGGTACAGATCAGAATCCAATAGATATACAGGCGGGCACCTATCAGGTGATCGTAACGGATGTCAATGGCTGTACTGCGGAGTCGACGACGACGATAGATCAGCCAGCGATGATCCAGATTGCAGTGACTGATGAGTCGTCGAATAATGGCTTTAATGTGAGCTGTAGCAACTCTACGGATGGCTTTGTGACGGTAACGGCACAGGGCGGTAATCCACCATTCAGCTATGAGTGGGCCGGAGGTGATACGACGAATAGCTTGAGGGATGTTGGAGCCGGAACCTACACGGTAGTAGTTACCGACAACAATGGCTGTACTCAGGATATGGAGGTGACGCTTACGGGTCCTGCCCAGATCGAATTGCTGGTAGATGCAGCAGCGCCGATCTGTAATGGAGATGGCAATGGCTTTATCTTCGTAGAGGATGTGAATGGTGGCACCGGTCCATTTGTGTATGCCCTGGATGATCAGCCGTTTACGACACGCCCATCGTTCAATAACCTTCATGGCGGTACTTATGAGTTGAATGTACAGGATGCGAATGGTTGTGAGTGGACGGAGCAGGTGACGATCGAAGAGCCGGAGCTGCTGGAGGTAGTCATCAATGGAGATAGTGAGATCACGCTGGGCGAGTCGTTGGATTTGGGCACCCAGGTGTTCCCACCAAGTACAGTGATTACGAACTGGTCTTGGACGACGACGGTACGCGACAGCATGTTCTGTGATACTTGTATTGTACAGAATGGCTTACAGCCAGTGGGTCCGACGATCTACGAGGTACAGATAGAGAATGAGGATGGATGTATAGCCAAGGCGATCACGCAGATACAGGTGAAGAAGGAGCGTTTGGTGTATATCCCTAATGCCTTTACCCCGGATGGAGATCAGATCAATGATGTGTTTGAGGTGTTCACCGGCGGCGGCGCAGTGGTAGAGCAGTTCCTGGTATTTGATCGCTGGGGCGAGGTGGTGTTTGAGTATGTACCAGGTGGAGTAGATAATGGCTGGGATGGAACGCTGAGAGGCGAGAAGTTGAACCCTGCGGTGTTTGTATACATGGTAGAGGTGAGATTCCTGGATAATGAGACCGAGATTTACAAAGGCGATGTGACCTTGATGAGAGGTAAGCGCTAGAGTAGTGAAGAGAATAATTCCTGAGGCCTGCCGAGAGGGGGGCTTCAGGAGTAAGAATCAATAATTAAGTCGGTAGAATAATTTAGCAAATTGGAAGCCGCTGGCACCCGCCGGTGGCTTACTTTTTAACACCAACACTTATCTATTATGCGCGTACTATTAACAAGTCTAAGCTTACTTTTTTTATTATCACTGTGCTCCGCACAAAACACACAAACTGCTCATCAATTCGATGGTCAGCAGATCGTGCCAGCCAGTTATCAGTACCTGCTTTTTTTGCCCACCAACAAGGATAATGCTCGTCAGGGAAATTCCCTATGATCATCTTCTTACATGGAGCCGGAGAACGGGGAACCGATATTGAAAAAGTAAAAGTACATGGCCCTCCTAAGCTGGTAGAACAAAAACAAGATTTTCCCTTTATCGTATTATCACCGCAGTGCCTGGAAGGGGATCGTTGGAATCCTCATGCACTGGCTGCATTAATTGATGATATCGTAGCCAAGCATCCTGTTGACAAAGATCGGATTTATTTGACTGGATTAAGCATGGGCGGCTATGGCACCTGGGATTTGGCACAGGCTTACCCAGATAAATTTGCGGCTATTGCGCCTATTTGCGGAGGAAATGACATCAACGCCTGGATGAGTGCCAAGATTAAGCATCTACCTATCTGGGCTTTTCATGGTGCCTTGGATCAGGTCGTTCCTGTAGGAAATACGGCAATGATTGTAGGAACTTTGAAATCCTTAGAGGCGAATGTAAAATTTACCGTCTATCCAGAATTGAATCACGATTCATGGACTATTACCTATGATAATCCTGAGCTTTATGAATGGTTCTTGAAGCATAGTCGCTAGCTTGTTCAACCTTTCGTCTTTTAGGCTGTTAGGTTAGCGAATTAAAGATGAAATCCTATGTTTGGACTATTAAAAAAGATCCAGTTAAGAAACTGGAGAAAGAATACGAACAGAAATTAGAAAAAGCCAGAGACATTCAGCGCTCAGGGCGATATCAAGGCCTACGCCAAAGAGATGGCAGAGGCAGAAGAACTTTGGAGCAAAATAGAACAACTGAGAGCTAAGAATGGATAAGCAGTTTCTAATCGTTGGAGGAAGCTCGGGAATAGGCTTGGCGCTGGTTCGACAGTTGATTGATGAAGGCCATCAAGTTATGGTGATTTCGCGAAGCAGCGAACAACTAGAAGGCTTAGCAGGATGTACACATCTAGAGAAAGATGTACTGACTGATGATATATCAGCAGACGAGCTGCCGGCGGCTATTCATGGCCTGGCTTACTGTCCTGGGAGTATCAATCTACGGCCATTCCGGTCGCTTTCGCTTGATCAATTTCGCAAAGATTTCGAGATCAATGTCATTGGTGCGGTTAAGGTACTGCAGGCCGCTCAAAAGGCACTCAAGGCAGGCGGCTCCGCCGGCGTCGTTTTGTTCAGCACGGTAGCGGTAGGGCAGGGGCTGTCCTTTCATGCCTCCGTAGCTACGGCCAAGGGCGGAGTAGAAGGATTGACTCGCTCTCTGGCTGCCGAATGGGCCCCAAAGATTCGTGTCAATTGCATCGCTCCTTCCCTGACCGATACACCGATGGCAGCAGGCCTTCTCGCTACACCCGAAAAGCGCGAAGCCTCCGGCCAGCGACATCCACTCCAACGAGTGGGGAGCGCCGAAGAGGTCGCCAGCCTGGCACATTATCTATTATCAGATAAAGGCGGTTGGATCAGCGGACAGGTTTTGGGAATTGATGGAGGAATGTCTACGCTCAGAGGCTAAGCAGGTAGTAAAAATTGTATGTAGATTATGAAGAGGGAGTTTTTTAAACAACCTCTTTGTAAAATAAGTTAATAAGCAATCTATTCTATGCCCGTTTTTCGACTTTCGGATATCGAATCCATGGAGAAGCGATTCCGTACCCGGTTCGTTAACTCATTGAGTGGCTTTAAGAGTGTAAATCTGGTGGGAACAATAGATGCAGAAGGAATTACCAATCTTTCTGTGGTGAGTTCTGTGATACATATTGGCGCCAATCCTGCATTGATGGGTTTCATCATGAGGCCCATTTCGGTAACAAGGGATACTTATAATAATATTATGGCTAATGGAAGCTATTCCTTCAACCACCTCGATGCATCTATGTATGAGCAAGCCCATCAAAGCTCCGCACGCTATCCTTCCGAGCAATCCGAATTCCAGGCGGTGGGCCTTACTCCGAGTACAGTGAGCTGCTGAAAGCCCCCTATGTAGCAGAGAGCTCTGTCAAGATTGGATTACAGTTTCGGGAGCAATTAGATATTCAATTGAATGGCACAATCCTGATGATCGGCGAGGTAACCGAAGTCATCATTCCGGATAACTGTTTGGAAGAAGATGGTTATTTGAATATCGAGAAGGCCGGCAGCCTTACTTGCTCCGGTTTGGACGCTTATCATCAAACACAGTTAATCGAAAGGTTGCCTTATGCTAAGGCGAAGTGATCCATTTATTTTTCGGCTGTTTCTTCGCCTCCGCCCATCTTCATCTGAAAACCAATACGCTGCATCGGCTCATCATCATCATAATCTTCCAATTGGTGACTTCCTGTACAAATTCCTCCAAATGGCGAATTAAGAAAGGCTCTTTAAGTTCTTCAGGGCGATAGATGGCGATCGTTTTTGGAGGCTTGGGTTGGCTATAGCCTTCAATCTGTGGATATTTGATGAGCACCAGAATCTTTCCGTTAAAGAGTTGTTGGTAGATAAGGGCACCATTGAATTTTAGGAGATCGCGGTTGATGTCCTCATTGACCTTTTGATACATCCCACTTTTGACTTCACCTAAAGAGAGAACGATAGAGTCGAGATTTTCGAGCTCCGTGAGGGTCTCGATTTTTGTGTCTAATTCACAGGCTTCACTCATCGCCTTCAATTGGTCGATGATTTTATTCTTCAGGCTGTCTTTCCAGATATCGCGATAATCTTTAGCATTCTGCAGTACTTCCTGATATTGTTTTACTTTTCTCTTAAGGTTGATCAAATCTAAATCCATATTAATTGGGTTTCTACTCAGTCAATTCAAAAACTAGTTTATGAGCCATACAAAATAGCTCCAAAGGCCACTCAATATAGCAGTCTTTATTGAAGGCTGCTAAGAATAATTCATTTTTTTTGGCCTCTATTACGACTTCTTAAAAATTGACTTAGACTGTCACAGAAATTGAATTTAAAATATATTTTGCCCTTTTACTAGCCACAAATCGCCTGAAAATCGCCTTAAAAAGCTATTTAATGTCCCCTTTTTTTCATATCAAAAAACAACTTAATGCGATTGTCGCTGTGGTCACATGAAATTAAGAACACTCCTACACAAAAATTAGATGACTATTATATTTGAATCATTAATCATTGAAAACATTTCTAACTCCTTCCCACTCTGACCTCCCTATATAGAGAATAGATAACCATTGTAACCATGATTCTAACTTTACTATTAGCTATTTCTTGTGCATTTACTTTATGCTTTTTCATTATTCCGGTTCTGATTCGATTGGCCAAAGAAAAGCAACTTTTTGATATGCCGGATCATCGCAAGCAGCACTTGAGTCCAACACCCGCCTTAGGAGGGGTGGCCATATTTGTAGGTTTTGGAGTGGCGGGCAGCCTCTTTGCCAATTTGATAGACCCAATGCAATTTCGCTTTCTGCTTGCTGCTGCATTATTATTAGTATTGACTGGTGTTTATGATGATCTTTTAGGAATGAAGGCGAGGAGTAAAGCCTTGATGCAGTTAGGAGTAGCCAGTCTATTGTTCTTTGGAGGATTTGATATAGGACAGATTGCCGGCGTACCTCTTTTAGCCGATTTACCGTTTGGACTAAGTTATATATTTACAACATTCTTTTTGATGCTGACCATCAATGCCTACAATTTAATTGATGGCATTGATGGCTTGGCAGGAAGCCTGGAGCAACTACTTCGCTAGTCTTTGCTGCTTATTCTATTTGGTAGGGATGGAAGGATGGGGCCTGCTTGCGCTTATTCTAACTGCCTCTATAGTAGCATTTTTGCGCTTCAACTTTATCAATGCCCGCATCTTCATGGGCGATACTGGTTCTATGTTAATTGGTTTACTGATTGGCGTATTTGGAATCAATTATCTACAGGCAGAGGTAAGCCCAAGTAGTTATGCCTCCGGCCACCTCCCGCTGGTCGTTGCCGCCGTTTTACTTCCAGTTTATGACCTCTGTCGAGTCTTTCTAATCAGATTGCTTAATGGAAAATCTCCTTTCGATGCAGATCGGACCCATATTCATCATCAATTGCTCAACCTCAAAATGAGTACCCCAATGATATGCATCAGCCTGATCATCATTCAATTATCAATTGTCTTTTGTGCCAGTTGGGTAAGCCAGCTGCCAAGCTTCCTGTCAGTGATGATACTGATCATCTTTATGGGAGAAGGAATGTTGCTGTTAAAGCTCTTGCTAAGATTAAGACTGCGCCTGCGGAGCAAGCCTTCGAACTGGACGGAGTGGCTTGGAAGCAAGAAAAGCCTTAGAAGAGAACCTTAGTTCATAACCCTCCTATTTTATATACCCAGCATATTTATCTAAAAATATTACTACCAAACTATTTCCTCAATGAAACATAAATTTACAAAACTTGGAATCATCGGTACAGTCGGTGTGCCAGCAAAATATGGAGGCTTTGAGACCCTGGTTCATTACCTGGTCAAACACCTCAACGAGCAATTAGATATTACAGTTTATGCCAGTAAAAAAGCTTATTCGGAAGAAGAGAGAGTGGAAGAATGGAATGGTGCCAAGCTAAAATATGTCCCCCTAAAAGCCAATGGAATACAAAGTATATTCTATGATATCTATTCCATTCTCCATGCTTTAGTCTATTGTGATGTCTTACTTATTCTTGGAGTGTCGGGATGTATCATCCTACCGTTTGTCAAATTATTTGCTAAAAAGAAAGTGATTGTCAATATCGACGGCCTGGAATGGCGACGCCCAAAGTGGAGTAAATTGGCCAGACTTTTCCTGCTGTTTAGCGAGCGAATTGCTTGTAAGTACGCCGACGAAATTGTAACTGATAATCAGATTCTAAAAGAATATGTCAAGATTCGCTACAATACTGATGGTCGACTGATTGAATATGGTGCGGATCATAATACTAAGATCAGTTTGAAATCTGATGATTTTAATCGCTATGCTTTCCTTTCTCGTAATTATGGGTTTAAGGTCAGTCGTATCGAACCTGAGAATAATCTTCATCTTATTTTCGAAGCCTTCTCTGCTTTTCCGGAACGAGAGCTGGTCATAGTAGGTAATTGGGACAATAGTGCTTATGGTAAGCGGCTTAAAAAACAATATGGAGGCTATCGCAATTTACATTTGCTCGATCCAATCTATGAATTAGATGTGCTCAACTTGCTTCGCTCCAATGCCACTTATTATGTGCATGGTCATAGTGCAGGCGGAACCAATCCTTCATTAGTTGAGGCAATGTATCTCGAACTCCCTGTACTGGCCTTTGATGTCATCTATAATCGCTGTACAACCAACAATGAGGCGATCTTCTTTGCCAATGGATTTGAGTTGCAATCTCAGATTCGTCAATTGGATCAGTTGCCGCTCAGGTTGGTAGCTCGTAAGTTGAAACGATATGCAGATAAGAGATACTCGTGGCGGAAAATCGCCTATCGCTACGCTGCATTGATTAATGGTACTTATATAGAACGAACAACTCAGCACTTCAAAGAAAAAGAGGAAGTGCCTGTGATGAGTAAGCTATAAAGTAAATGACGATGAAAAAATCAAGATACTTAAGTTTGGGTGCTCTGCTCTTGTGTTGCCTCCTATTTTCTACAACTGAAGGATTGTCACTAAAAGGCAAACCTCAATTACAAAGGCAACAGGATTCTTTGGCATTGGTTACTTTTTACGAAGCGACTGGAGGAGCCCAATGGAAGACCCCCTGGAACCTGCAAGACCCTATGGATACCTGGTATGGGGTACACCTGGATGAAAAAGGATGTGTTCGCTGTCTCGATCTGGACGGCGAGCCTTCCTGCTCTGTTACTGGAAACAAAGGCAATCAGCTTAAAGGAGAGTTGCCAGATTTGCAGCTCCCTCAGCTGCGTTACTTGCTATTGGCCAATAATCAAATCAGTGGTAATATCCCTGATTTTTCTGGTTTGCCAGGGGTGAGGGTAATGCGACTTTCCTGCAATCGCTTTATTGGAGAGGTACCAGATTTTAAGAAAATGCCTGTTCTCAAATCCCTTGAGTTGGACTATAACCAGCTCAGTGGTAAAGTTCCTGATTTTAGGCATATTCCTAAGCTGGAGAGCCTGTACCTGTTGGCCAACCGCTTTAGTGGAGGGCTGCCTAATTTTAAGCACTTGCCTAAGTTGAAATTTTTGATCGTCAATCGCAATGCTTTTGATGGACAATTACCCAGTTTTCGACATTGCAAAGCGCTTCGTCTTTTGAAATTATCGGATAATCAGTTCAGTGGAAAACTTCCAGACTACACTCATCTGCATGCTTTGCAAAATCTTGATCTGTCATTCAATCAATTGGAGGGAGAGCTCTTTGATTGGGGCAGCCTGGGGGCTTTGCAATACATTAATCTATCGGACAATCGCTTGCAGGGAGATATCCCGGATGTTTTCATGTTGCATGATCTAAAAGTCTTGGATTTGAGCAAAAATCTGCTAGAGGGCCAGCTGCCCGATCTTTCCAATCTCGGGCAGCTGACTACTGCGCGCTTTCAACAAAATAAACTCAGTACCTGTCCGACCATGGAGCTAATGCCTGCGCTGAAGGAGTTAGAACTGAGCGGTAATTTTTTGGACATGACAGCGGTGCTGGGCAATAAGGCTTTTTTTCAGAGTGCGATGGCCTATAGCCCACAGCGCATTGATGCTCGGGATAGCAGCCTACGGCTGAGCGTCGGTGCTGATCTGGCACTGCAGGCCAACTGGCTAACTACTGAGCCGGATAATCGCTATGCCTGGTATAGGGATGGGGAGTTGATAGAGGAGAATATTGGCGATCCGCAGTTTTGGCTGATTGATGCCAATGAAGAGATAGCAGGGCAGTATTACTGCCGCATTAGCAACCCACAACTGCCAGAACTGGTGCTCATTAGCCCTTTGATCAAGGTGCAAATAGAGGGGCTGCCGGAGGCAGAAGAGCCGAGTGTAGAGCCCTCAGAGAAACCTTCGGACTGGTTTGCTCAACTCTCTGAGATGGAGGACAAAGTAGATGGAGAGTGGAAAATTACAGGTAGCATTTCGCCCAATGGGGATGGGGATAATGATTATTTTCGGATCATCGGCCTGGATGAAAAAGCAGATCCCTATCAATACGAACTCATGATTTTCAATCTGGCAGGCCAGCTTATTTATCGTGCAAAACCCTATCGTAATGATTGGGCTGGTACCTACCAACAGACTCAACAGCCGGTACCTGATGGTATTTACTACTATACGCTCTTGCGATCAGATTCTGAGCAAACTGCCATCAGCGGCTCCGTTGCTATTTTCCGCTAGGAATTCTTTTATACGTCTAGAGAATTTAGACAAGGATTATGAATAACTTGGTGTAATAGTTGTTGTATTGACACATATAGATTAATGAGATTTGAATGATTCATCAATCTCCTGTATGTGTCAATAGCGTTGAATGTACTTTAAGGAACCAGAAGAATTATACAGTAGAAAGGTCGATGAGATTTCGGCTCGCTCAGTCATACTCAAAAGTAGAGGCTACTTACTGATGTTGATCAGTAGTTGGTACCTGCTGGTATTGGCAGCGACTCCTGGTGCTTATTACAATTACAAAAAGCTTTCTGGCGTACTACCAACCTACAATGCTAAAATTACCCTGCTGATCAAGACACAGGAAGCTGCCAAGGAAAACCTGATTACCACACAAGTGTTTTCTGAGGTGGCCCGCTCCCGGCAGGTGATGGAAAATGCACTCTTGCGCAATGTTACTATCCATGGCAAGGAGGATTTATTAATCAATCATTATATTGAAACCTATCAGGCTGCCTATCCAGTATCCTTCAGCGAATTTATGCCAGAAGAGTATCGTTTCGAAAAGACCGACCCGCAATCATTTACTCGCGAAGAGTTGCGTCACTTTGACTTTATACTTGATAAAGTCACCAAACCCCTCAGAGATTTCTCAGATGGCTTTGTGACAATTTCAAATAATGATAAGCTAGGCTTTATCAATCTCAATATTTCTACCCCTTCTCAAGAGCTTTCATTAGCCTATATGGATATTCTGCACATCACGCTTAAGGACTTGTACAATGAGAGCATTGTTCATGCTGGTCGCATCGCTTTGGATAATCTCAGATTAAAACGAGATTCAGTCAAGCGGCTTTTCGACAAGAGCTTCTCCACGCTCTTATCTCGAAGAGATTACTTTGAGCGCAAGCTCAAAGCTAGAGACTCTACCGTCAACCTAAACAGTCTGGCCAAGCGAATACAAAAACGGGAAGTGTCTACAGAGTTGCTGAAAAATGAATTTTTGGGCTATACCAAGCGCGTAAAAGATGCAGAAGTTGAACTGAGTAACAAGATTCCTCTGATCTACATTACCGAGCAATCCCGCTGGCCGCTGGAGCCCTATCAACCTTCTATTACTCATGGGGTGGTAAAAGGTGCTTTTTATGGCATTTTTTTTATGGCTATTTTGTTAGTTATGCGCCAAATTTATCGCGATGCCATTGCCGAAGGCCTCGTCGAGAACGCCCCTGAGCCTGCAGAAGCAGAGGTTTAAATTTGTAGTGTTTTTATAATACATTGAACGCTGGCGTCACAAATCCGAGCGATTTATCTCTCTTTTTTCTATCATTCCCTGCATCTTAACACTGTCTTTCAGGCCAAATAGCCTTTCCTGTTTTCAATAAAATTCCTAATTCAAAACACTTATTCGCAATGCTAAATTTGAATGGTAAATCTGTATTGGTGACCGGGGGAACAGGTTCTTTTGGTAAGCAATTCATTACGACTATCCTCGATCGTTTTCCTAAAATCAAAAGAGTTGTTGTTTTCTCAAGAGATGAGTTGAAGCAATTCGAAATGGCTCAACAATTCTCTACCGAATATTGTAGTGCCCTGCGCTATTTCATTGGAGATATTAGAGATCGCGATCGTTTTCGTAGGGCCTGTGAAGGGATTGATGTTATTGTTCACGCTGCAGCACTTAAGCAAGTGCCCGCTGCAGAGTACAATCCCATTGAATGTATTAAGACCAATATCCTGGGCGCTCAGAATGTGATCGAAGCTGCTATGGAGACTGATGTCGAATGTGTAGTGGCCTTGTCAACTGATAAAGCGGCAGCTCCTATCAATTTATATGGAGCTACTAAGCTCTGCTCTGATAAGCTTTTTGTTGCGGCTAATAATATGCGTGGTAATCGCAAATTGAGATATTCTGTTGTTCGCTATGGCAATGTGATCGGCTCACGTGGTTCGGTTATCCCCTTCTTCCTCAAAAAGCGCAAAGAGGGATTTCTGCCAATCACTGATCCTAATATGACGCGTTTTACGATCTCGCTCGAAGACGGAGTCAGCCTGGTATTATTCGCAATAGAAAATGCCATTGGTGGAGAAATTTATATTCCTAAAATTCCATCCTATAAGCTTTCCGATGTAGCTCAGGCCGTCGGACCCGACTGCGAACACCGAGTCACAGGCATCCGCCCTGGCGAAAAAATGCACGAGGAGATGATTACTGTTGCCGATGCTCCAAATACAATTGAAATCGATGATTACTATATCATTTGTCCTTCTAACCTCGGCTACCTAAGTCGGAAAAAGGAAGATTATATTCGACATTATAATGGCAAAAACGTCCCTTTCAATTTCACGTATAATTCTGGCGAGAACAAAGACTGGCTCAACGTTGAGGCGATACGTGAAGAAATCAGAAAACACGTCGATCCTCACTTCGTCGTCAATGCTCCGATGGCTGTAGGTGCCCCTCGCTAATACTCACTCTAGACATACCCCTTCTCCCAAAATGATTTAAAATCATTAACCATGACTATTCCTTACGGAAAACAAGAGATCACTGCGGCTGATATTGTCGCAGTGGCCGAAGCCTTGCAAGCGGACTTCCTGACTCAGGGGCCACGGATCAAGGACTTTGAGGATGCTTTTGCGACCTATGTAGATGCCAAATATGCCGTCGCCGTTTCTAACGGTACGGCGGCTTTACATCTCTCGGTAATGGCCCTGGGGCTGAAGCCCGGGCAGAAGGTGATTACAACTCCGATTACCTTCGCCGCTTCGGCCAACTGCATTCGATACTGTGGCGGCGAAGTGGCCTTCGCCGACATTGATCCGACAACAGCACTATTAGATATCAACTCGGTGCGAGAGCTTTTGCGTAGCTCGCCAAAGGGCACATTCAGTGGTATTATTCCTGTCGATTTTGCAGGCTATCCTGTTAACCTCGAAGCCTTCCGGCAGCTGGCTAATGAATATGGCCTGTGGTTGTTAGAAGATGCCTGTCACTCGCCTGGCGGCTCCTTCCTCGATAGTCGAGGACGAGAGCAGTGTTGTGGCAACGGCTATTTTGCCGATTTGGCCATCTTCTCCTTCCACCCCGTCAAACATATTGCCTCTGGCGAAGGAGGGATGATTACGACCAACGATCCAACACTCTATCAGCAACTGATGATCCTCCGCACACATGGCATTACCAAAGATCCACTGCTGATGGAAGATCCGCATGGTGGCTGGTATTACGAGATGCAACAACTGGGATACAACTACCGATTGACGGATATCCAGGCGGCTCTTGGCCTTTCGCAGCTCAAGCGAGCTGATGCAGGACTGGAACGTCGTCGTACCATCGCCAAAAAATACGATGAGGCTTTCGCTGCTCACTCCATCAAAACGCTGCCACCGGCAGCGAGGATAGCGCATGCCTATCATCTCTATGTGATTCATGTAGACAATCGCAAAGAACTATACGAAGCATTGCGTAGCAGGGGGATTTATGCCCAGGTGCATTATATTCCCCTGCATACCATGCCTTACTACCGCCAGCAGGGTTTTGAGCAAGGCATGTTCCCTCATGCAGAAGCCTATTATGAGGGCTGCCTGAGCCTACCGATGTATCCGAGCCTGAAGGATAAAGAACAAGATTATGTTATCGAAAAAGTATTAGAGTATAGCCTATGCGCCACTTAGCCATCATACCAGCGCGAGGAGGCAGCAAACGCATACCGCGCAAGAATATTCGTTCATTCTTGGGACAACCTATTATTGCCTATTCAATCAAAACGGCATTGGAGTCCCAACTCTTTGACGAGGTAATGGTCTCAACCGATGATTCGGAAATTGCAGCGGTCGCCCGGCAGTATGGTGCCAGGGTACCTTTTCTGCGAAGTTCGGAGAATGCGGATGATCATGCTACTACTGTTGATGTTTTGTCAGAAGTTATTGAAAGATATGAGCAACTGGGGAAGAGATTTGATTTTGTCTGCTGTATTTATCCTACAGCACCTTTTATTAGTGTCAATCAGCTTCAGTCGGCTTACCAGCTAATGATTTCTAATAGTTATGACTGTGTTTTTCCGGTGATGACATTTGCTTATCCTATCCAACGTGCTTTGCGGATGAAGGGGGACACTATAGGCATGTTTCAGCCTGAATTTAAAAACACACGATCGCAGGATTTACAAACGGCTTACCATGATTGTGGCCTCTTTTATTGGCTGCAATCTGCTCGATTTCGGCAAAGCCGTCAGCTATGGACTGCCCATACTGGAGCGATAGTACTGTCAGAGATGGAAGCACATGATATAGATACGGAGGAAGATTGGAAGGTTGCAGAATTCAAGTATGAACTCTTACAAAAGCAAATGGAAACTCCGGCTGCTCTTTCTTTAACGCCCCCCGTACAAGTGGATCAATGATGAAACCGAAATTAATTTTTCGTGCCGATGGCAATCGGAAAATGGGGCTCGGACATGTATTTCGTTCATTGGCTTTGGCGGAGATGCTTAGAGAGCATTTTTACTGTTGCTTTATGACGCGATGCGAGCTGCCATCGGTACATCGGCAGATATTAAAGATTTGTGATAGTCTCATAAAACTGCCTGCCACCAAGGACCATGCTCATGAGGCGCGTAGCCTGCTAGGGCCGGTTCTGACCGGAAAAGAGTTGGTAGTCCTTGATGGCTATCATTTTGATACCGAGTATCAAGAAATCGTTCGGGCCTGTGGTTCCAGTCTGGTTTGTATAGATGACAAACAAGAAGGATACTATGTAGCCGATGCGGTAATCAATCATGCCGGAGGGCTTAGCCCGGAGCGCTTCGATGCTGCCGATCACGTACAGTTTTATCTCGGCCCGAAGTACGCTTTACTACGCAAGGAGTTTTGTGCAGCGGCCCGCAATCAGTTAAATTCAGTAGAAGATCAAAATCATTTTATCTGTTTAGGTGGTGCAGATCCTCATAATGATACGCTGAGAGTACTGCGCTGTCTTGAGGCACAGGGTAAAGCCAAGATGTGTTATGTGGTTACGGGGGCGGCCTATGCCTATAGGCAAGAATTGGAACACTATGTTCAAAATTCTAAAATGGATATCATTCGACTGGCTGACTTGGATGCTATTCGTATGGTAAAAGTAATGCAGCAATGTGGTACAGCGATTTGTCCGCCTAGTAGTATTGCTTATGAATACCTCAGTGTTGGTGGATTATTGTACTTGCATCAAATTGCGGACAATCAAGATCAGCTTCGTTCTTATATGATTGGAGAAGGTCTGGCCTTTTCATTCAGCCAATATCCTATCAGAGACCAGGCTGCAATAGCAAAATCAAAGCAGCGGCAACGAATGGTTTTCAAAGGAAATTCTCCCAATAATATTCTTGAAATTTTTAAATCTATTTGTCATGCTATCAATATGCCTTATGGTTAGTGGCCGCCTGGGCCAGTTGGTAATGGAAGATATTGCGGCTTCTAAATATGAGCTTGTAGCGGTGATGACAGACCAAAAATCCAAAGCCATTACCGAGTACTGCAAAGAGCAAAATATTCCTGTTTTTGTTGGTAATCCTCGCAAAGGCAAAGCATCTGAGTTTATTAAAAATATAGAATGTGATGTGCTGCTATCTGTAAACTATCTCTTCATCATTGAAGAAGATGTAATTCAGCTGCCCCGACTGTATGCTATTAATATTCATGGCTCTTTGCTACCCTTATATAGAGGACGCTGCCCACATGTTTGGGCCATTATTAATGGCGAAAAAGAAACTGGGATTTCTGCTCATATCCTAGAGGGAGAAGTGGATGCCGGACGCATTGTCAAACAGATCTGTATCCCGATTAGTCAAGAAGATACAGGAGGAACGATATTAGAAAAATTCAATGCTCTATACCCTGAACTCATTTTCTCTGTCTTGGGTGATATTGAAAATGCCCAACTAAAATTATATCCGCAGGATCATAGCAAAGCACTGTTCTTTGGAAAGCGGACGCCCGAGGATGGTCGTATTGTATGGGACTGGAGCCGCGAGCGCATTCGCAATTGGATTAGGGCACAGGCCCACCCTTATCCTGGAGCCTTTGCATTTTTCGATAAGCAAAAAATAATTATTCATCAAGCACAGTACGATGATGCAGGTTTTCACTATACCCTACCCAATGGAACCATCCTGCAATTATCAGATAAAGAACTGGTGGTGAAGACCGCTAATGGAGCCCTTCGCCTCGAAAAACTCGTGGTAGATGCCTGGTCTTTCGAGGTTGGTGCTCAGCTCAATTAAATCACTTCCCTAAAAGAAATATTGCTAACCATCATCAAATAAGAATGACTATACAACTGGAAAACAGAATCATAGGTGAAGGGTATCGCCCCTTTATCATTGCCGAGATGTCGGGCAATCACAATCAATCGCTCGAACGCGCCTTGGCAATCGTGGATGCAGCAGCTGATGCCGGCGCCGATGCCATCAAACTGCAAACCTATACTGCTGATACCATGACCATCAATGCACGCCATGGTCTATTCAATATCGAAGATGCAGCCTCTCTTTGGAAGGGGCAGAGCCTCTATCAACTCTATCAAAAAGCCCATACGCCCTGGGATTGGCATCGCCCCATCTTCGAGCGGGCCAAAGCCCGCGGACTGATCGCCTTCAGCTCTCCCTTCGATGCTACGGCTGTCGACTTTCTCGAAGAACTCGAAGTGCCACTCTACAAAATCGCCTCTTTCGAAAACACCGATCATCCCTTACTCAAAAAAATAGCAGCCACCGCAAACCGGTTATCATGTCCACGGGATTGACCCAACTGTCAGAGTTGGATGAGTCGGTCCGCCTACTGCGGGAGCATGGCTGCCAACAACTGGTCTTACTCAAATGTACCAGCACCTATCCGGCTTCGCCCCAAACCTCTAATATCCGGACCATCCCTCACTTGGCGCAGCTCTTCGGAGATACTATGGTCGGCTTATCGGATCATACTCTCGGAGTAGGTGTGCCGGTAGCTGCTACAGCCCTTGGCGCCCGGGTGATCGAAAAGCACTTTACGCTGAGTCGTGCCGACGGCGGCGTAGACAGTGCCTTTTCTCTGGAGCCAGCGGAGCTTAAGTTGCTTGTTGAAGAAACGACCAGGGCCTTCCAGGCACTAGGCAAAGTACAATACGGTGTACAGACTGCTGAGCGCAGCAACCAGCGATTCAAACGCTCGGTCTATGTCGTACGCGATATCCAATCGGGCGAGCCCTTTAGTAAGGCCAATCTAAGAGTCATACGGCCGGGCGACGGCCTGGCACCGAAATACTTTGAGGGCCTTTTGGGCAAACAAGCGCATAAAGATATTAAAGCGGGAACCCCCCTCAGCTGGGAATTTCTATAGACGATCAGATGGCAGAGAGAACGACAGTATTAAGTTTAAGAGGCAAGAGTAATAGTCGATTGTACATTAGGTTATTGTTCTTTGCTATGGTGTTCGGTGTGGTGAAACTATCCGGTTTTTCGGCGGCCCTATTGCTTTCTTCATTTGCGGGGATTGACGATTATAGCCGTTTCGAATATGCACTGGCACTGGGCTTATTGCTTGCTATACCTTTCAATATAGGGATGCAGGGAGCTTATCCCTACTTCATCCTACGAATGAAGAGGCGAGGCTTCCGTTCTATTTTTTACTTCCATGCCCTTTGATTGGTAGTCCTCTGCTGCTCTTAATTGGTTTGGATGTGCTGTACTTCAGATGGCTCCCCCCACAGTTGTCTATGGCCGGCCTGATGGGAGGGATCATTGCATTACAAGTGTTGCTGTCTGCTATACTGAAGTCACACGAAAAGATAATGCAAGCCGTACTGCTTGAAGGCGGGTTGTTTTTACTGATTAATTTTTTTGTAGGCTATTTTATACTGTTTGATAATGCATTTGATTTTTATCAGCTGCAGTGTTTGCTATTATGTTATTTGATGATTTTGCTGGTATTGTACCTGTTTAATTGGATGCAGAGCCGTGCGGATTTTTCCTGGATGAATTACCTTGAAGCATTGCGTTACGGCCGTCATTTAGTGTTGTCTTCTTTCCTATTACTATTACTTACAGGAAGCGCACGAATCTTCGTCGAATTTTTTATCGACCTTCAAACAGTAGGCTATTATGCTTTTTACCTGCGTTTTGCCACAATTAGTCTGATGATCCAGCAAGTGGTGTTGATTGCTTTTTTTCGAAAAATTTACCAATCATCTCCCACTTTGCTGGATCGATACTACGCTCCATTTTTATTTTCGATCCTCCTGTTGAGTATGAGCCTTTGGTATTTCCTTCCGACCCTGTTGGGAGATTACCTTCCTCTGCTGGCAGCATCATTTCAGGAGTATCGTTTGCTGTATTTCATTTTATGTTTCCACGGAATGGGATGGATTTGTTTGGCCTTTAATGAGAATATCATTCATCGAGAGAACCTTTCGGCTCAAATGAATCGGCAATTATTATTGCTTTTTATGGCCATGATCATTCTTTTATTCATCCTGTATTTCTGTGGAGTCTTGACCGTAGAACGTCTGGCGCTGGTCAATTGGCTGGCTTTATTCGCAGCAGCAGAAACTCAATTTTCGCTACTAGCTATTCATCGCAATATTCACTTAAGGCGAGCACGGTTCGTTTTCCGTTTTGTGCTGGTCATTTTTGCTTTGGGGAATGATGATCATGAATAGCTAGAGCCTGAATTTACAAAAACAATGAAAATGCAAAAAAACATTTGTTTTATCGCCAACTTCTCGAAGACCTATTTCTTTCACGCCATAGCAAAAGAATTAGAGCAAAAAGATATGCTTATTTATTGGATCACGACCAATAGGCGGCTTTACGATTTTCTTTGTCAGCATTATCCCAAAGAATCAGTATTGCTCATTAATTTTGATTGGCTCGAAAATGATCAGCCATCAACAGGAGATTATAAGATCAACGAACTGCTTTATGGTGATCGGGTATTGCGCTATAATAAAAAGAGGGGTTTGCGTTGGCTGAGCAATATTCAGCGTCCGATTTATGATTTCTTTAATAGCAATAGTATAGAAGTAGCCTTTGGAGAGTTGACCTGGGCGCATGAGCTGTTGATCCATCGCATGCTGGGGCAGCATACTGAATTGAATTGTCGTTTCTTGAATCCGCATGTGGTGCGTATTCCCAATAATCGTTTTGCTTTTTTTGAAGATGAACGACAATCCGTAATTTATAAGGGCGACTGGCCGCGGCGGCGCTATGGGGAAATTCTGGAAGTACGCAAGCCTGATTATCTGAAGATTAATGATAAGCGGATAAAGCAAGCCAGCTCGCTACTCGGGCGATTGGATCGAGTGCGACGACTGATTACCAATGAGAATATGGATGAAAAAGATCCTACATTGCTTAATGATATTGTCCTGCGTTTGAAAAATTGTTCGCAGGAAGAGTTGTACAAGGAAACCTATCGTACGGTGCGACGCGAGGAGCTGGAGCGCTTTGAGGGGCAGCCTTATGTCTTTCTGGGATTACACAAGCAGCCGGAGGCATCGGTGGATGTTTTTGGGCGTTATTATGAAGATCAGTTTCAGAATATCCAAAATATCTGGCGAGTCTTGCCTTTGGGCTGGAAGCTGCTGGTGAAAGAACATACCAATGCGATCGGAGATCGCCAGCCGGCCTTTTATCGTCAATTACAGCAATTACCTCATGTCCATTTTGTCGAAGAACAGACCGATGCTTATCGCTTGATCCACGGGGCCCAACTGGTCGTCACCATCACCGGAACAATCGCCTATGAGGCTGCCCTGATGGGCGTACCCGCGGTGACCTTCGCACCTGTTTTTTTTAATCGCCTCAACGGCTGTCGCCAGCTTACACTCAACATGCTGAGCCAGCTGCGCAACCTCAAAGATTTGATCACAGAACTGAGTGCCGAGAGCGACAACCGATTGGCTTTTACCAATGAGTTGCTCAACAACTCTTTCGACGGTACTTTCTCGGATCCAATTTCTAACGAAGCGATCCTGGAGCCACAAAATGTAGCGAAAGTCAGCTCCGCCTTCGAATTGGTATTACAACAGTCTTTGAGCCTCCAATCATGAAGCAGCTGGCCCTGATTGCACTCATTCTCTTTTCTTTTACCGGTATCAGCCTGCTGACTATCGGCAAGGGCACCTTTTCGCCTTTTCATTTGATGATGAGCGCAATGATAGGATGGTTCTTTCTATTTGGACGCAAGCAGCATTTTTATACTTTCTTATCCCTCAATGTATTGGCCATCTTTATACTGTTGGTCAATCTACTTTATCATGATTCATTTCGATTTACCTCCTTATTGTATTCCATGATATTCATCATTGAGCTGACCATTTTTTACAACCTTATTCGACGTTGTTCACCCATAGATATTGCCAAAGGATTTCGACTCATAATCTATTTGTACTTTGTTAATATTGTCATCGGAACAGTACTGATAGAGGCTGATTTTCAATTGCCTTTTGTGGAGCAATGGATTGGTATTGCCCGAACTTCAGGGGGGACTCGTCCAATGGGCTTCTCTTCCGAACCCTCTTATGCGGCCTTCATCCTTAGCATCGCTTATATCTCATACAACCATATTACAGAGCATACCCTTAACCGATCAACACTACGCCTTAGTTTGGTCTATATGATTTGTATCGTACTGATAGATTCCGCTTATGGATTTATATTATTGTTCTTTTCAATGTTGGACTGGCTCCGCTATTATTTCAATCGTTTGCCTTCCGCATTAAAACTGTTCAGTAGTTTTGGAATTTTAATACTGATGCTGCCTCTTAAACGAGTGGCAAAGTCTATCCAGAATAAAGCGACAGAACGCATCTATAAAGTCGGTATGATCTTAGGTGATCCTTTTTCGGATACAGAGAAAAAGCTGACCAAACTCAAAGATCGAGATCCTAGTGCTTTTGCTCGTCTTGGTCCTACCTATACACTTTTTTTTAGTGATAATAATACGAACCTCAATGTTTGGATGGGAGCCGGAGCCGGTGCAGCAGGAATTGATATTCCCAAACTTATGGAAGGGGTCTTAATTGATGAAGGGGATACCGAATTTGATACGGGAATTATTCCTGCCTTTATTTATGATTACGGATTGCTTGGCTTTGTCTTACTGATTTTGTTTGTGTTGAATTGTGCCAATAATTTGCCTTTTCCATTCTGGCTTACTTTTATATTTCTACTTCCAAATGCCAATATCAATACCCAGATTTTTTGGTTTATGATAGGAAGTTTTTTGACCGTTTCTATTGTTCTTCTCAGTCGTCGGCGCAGGGCCAGGCGATTTGCTAAACACTTAATTACAATCCAATGATGATGAATACAAATGATAACAGGAAACCAAGAATACTGGTTGATGCCCATATAATTGGTGGTGAGTATCAGGGAAGTGTAAGTTATATCAAAGGACTTTACCAGGCAATGATTGCTCAGTATAGTGACAAATATGATTTTATTTTGCAGGTTATGATTATGAGGCTATGCGAGCGTATTTTCCTCAGGTGAAGGCGCAAAACTTTTTAATGCTCTCTTCCTCCTCTCGTCTGTTTCGGTTGGGGATTGAATTTCCATATCTGATTAAGAAGTATCAGATTGATTATGCTCACTTTCAATACATCGTACCAGCCGTCAAATCCTGTAAATTTATCCTTACAACGCATGATATTTTGTTCAATGATTTTCCTGAAGAGTTCTCGGATTGGTTTCGGATCAGCCGGAATATTCTGTTTAGAAAATCATTAGAGCGCAGCAATATTAGATTGACGGTTTCCAACTATTCTAAGCAGGCCATCTGTACCCATTATGGATTCTTACCTGAGACTATTCATCTGAGCCCTAATGCGGTACATCCCCGGTTTTTGAACCTTATAATAAGGTCAATATAATGACCAAGATTTGGCAGAAGTATGAGTTGAGCAATTATATCCTTTATGTCAGTAGGGTGGAGCCCCGAAAGAATCAGCTGTTACTTTTAGAGATTTTCGAAGAACTAAAACTAGCAGCAAAAGGTATGCAGTTGGTATTTGTAGGCAACAATACCTACGATCAAAATGATTTGGCCAAAGCCATTGAACAGTTAGAGGGGCCAATTCGTGGCAGCGTCCGTTGGTTGAAACAAGTAAGCCCGGAAGACTTGATGCAGCTTTATCGAGGGGCAGATTTATTTGTCTATCCCTCTAAAGCTGAAGGCTTCGGTATCCCGCCCCTGGAGGCTGCCGCCGCTAGAATCCCAACCCTTTGTTCTAATGTAACAGCCATGAGCGATTATGCTTTTTTTGACCCCCTACACTTTGATCCATCTGATAGGGAGGCTTTCAAAACCAGCTTGCTACAAGCTATCCAGCAAAAGCCTACACAAAATCAATTGGATCGTATTGCCTATGAAGTGAAAAAGACCTACTCCTGGGAATACAGTGCTAAAGTGTTGGATCAACAAATCAGCAAACTGGAGAAGCAAGTTAGTACTTGTTCCAATCAAGGTGCTGAGCAATTAAGCCCAGCCCCAACCAAATAGACTTATAGGGGTGTATCTGTAATTGTCGGCTCACTCTGCGATGACCTTCAATTTTGACAGTCAACTAATATAGCCCATTACTCCACTTTGATGAATCGTAAAAGTAAGGAGTAGCTTGGATATTTTGCAATTCTTCACGAAGAAGAAGTTGACCAAAGCTGTTATAAATCTCTACATGTCCATTCGCTCCTTCATATTTTCTTAGGCTAAGTCCTACCTGGTCTCTTGCCGTCATTAGCTCGGTCGGCTGTAGCTCCTTGCTGGGTAACGGACTGGCTAGAGGGCTTATTGAGAGCCAAATTCTCCAGGCTGGCGCAGCCTCCTGTTGGTGGAGTATTTACGATGAAGTTTTGGCGTACCGCTGGCGTTGGATTGTACTCAGCATTCCCGGCTTGTGTGGCTTCAACGACTACTGTTCCTGTCGTTCTATCTAAGCTAATCGTATTCTGTTTCATTCCAAAAATTTGAATCAGTTCAAGATGTGAGGGGATTATTTGATCAAATAATCTAACGAAAATTGTATATTGAGCCTCCACCTTCAAACGCATTACAAATGAAAATATTTAAGAGGATACTTATTGGCTTAGGCGTTTTGCTGCTATTGCTCACCCTTGCTTTTTTCCTTGGGCCAAGGCCAAGCTTTCCGGCTGTAGATGCACAATTAATTGAACTGAATGTAGGACTGGATCAACTGGATGATTATATCGCCAAGCAGGAAGCGCCATTTGATAATATTAAGAAAGAGAATGAGTCGAGAATAGTCTGGGCGGACTCTATACGTAAGACACCCTACAGTATTGTTTATCTGCATGGCTTTTCGGCGAGCCCGATGGAAGGTAATCCACTGCATGTTGAATTTGCGAAACGCTACCAAAGCAATCTGTATCTGCATCGCCTCACTGGCCACGGCCTCGATGATCCTGACTCCTTCGCAGAGCTGGAGCCTGGCGACCTGATCGCCTCCGCCAAAGAAGCCATCGCAATCGGGCAGCTCATCGGAGAGAAAGTCATCCTTATGTCCTGTTCTACAGGTAGTACCTTATCTATTTATCTGGCGGCTCATAACCCTGATGCTATTCATGCACAGATCATGTACTCGCCTAATATCGAGATATACGATACTAACTCCAAGCTGCTGACCGGCCCCTGGGGCAGCCAACTTGCCAAAAATATTATCGGCGATTACTATCATATTCACCACATGAAAGGCAAGCCCTCTGGTAATTTTTGGACAACGACCTATCGGACCGAGGGCATCGTCGCATTGCAGTCATTATTGGATCAAACGATGAAGGAAGATATCTTTCGCAAAACCACAAGCCCTTATCTGATTGCTTACTACTATAAGAATGAAGAGGAGCAGGATAAGGTGATTTCTACAGACGCGATTATTGCATTTGATAGAATTACCGCTACTAAAGCATCTGATAAACGGCTGGCTGCACTACCAAATGTTAAGAGCCATGTACTGCCTTCCGACTTGCAATCCAAAGATCTCGATGCAGTTCGTAAGGCCAGCTTTGAATATGCCGAACAAGTGTTGGGCTTAAGTCCTGTTGAACAGATGGAAAATGCTCCCTTGGTTATACAATAAAAAAAAGTGCTAAACCACGCTGGCCTAGCACCTTTGATTAACCTATTTCTCTGAAAATACTTCTCTTTTAATTCTATAAGCTATACCTCTAGTATTGCCAGCTTCATGCCAGTGGATTTGAAATTATTAAATTGTTCATTATCAGTTTTTTATGGATTGTTGTAAATGTTGTTGGATTCTAATTTTGGGAATTTATTTTCATTATTGGAAAAAAAACGTCCATTACATTTATTTCAATATTGAGAATGTTGTGTCGTTTTGAGAAAGTGGCATGACTTTGGCACTTTTTGTTTATAACTACTCTCTGACTTCCCATCGTTCTTTAATTTATCAACAATTCATTCCTTATGAGTTTAAAATCTAATTCGACCCGAATTTTTGTAGTCGAAGATGATCCTATGTATCAACGTATGATCAAGTATGTATTCGAACTTGATCCGGATAATGAAGTTTACGTCTTTGCCAGTGGAGAGGAGTGTGTACAACAACTGCATCTCAATCCTGCTATCATTTCATTAGATTATTCTCTACCGGATATCAGTGGAGAGGAAGTTCTGAAAAAAGTGAAAACTTATAATAAGGACATTGCAATCATAATCTTATCTAGCCAACAGGATGTTTCGACGGCAGTGAAGCTGCTTCGTTCTGGGGCTTATGATTATATCACCAAAGACAGCGAAACCAAAGAACGATTACAAAATACCGTTGAACACATTAAGCGTCAGCACAAATTGGAAGAGGAAGTTCATCTTTTACGCAAAGAGCTGAAAGTGACTTATGCCTTCGGCAAAACCATCATTGGTAAGAGCCCTTCTATGGAACGGGTTTTTACATTGATGAGAAAGGGAGTAGAAAGCAATATTACAGTTTCTATTCAGGGAGAGACGGGTACTGGCAAAGAAGTAGTAGCTAAGAGTATCCATTATAATTCGACTAGGAGCCAGGGCCCCTTTGTTGCTGTTAACATGAGTGCTATTCCGGATGAGTTGCTGGAAAGCGAGCTATTTGGCTATGAAAAAGGTGCTTTTACCGGAGCGGTAGCCCGCAAGAAAGGAATGTTCGAACTGGCCGATAAGGGCACCCTGTTCTTGGATGAAATTGCTGAGATGAATATCAACCTCCAAGCCAAGGTGCTCCGCGCCTTACAGGAGCGCGAAATCTGTCGCTTAGGGGGCGAACAGCCCATCGCCTTTGATGCTCGGGTTATAATTGCTACCCATAGGGACTTGATTACTCAAGTCAATGAGGGCCATTTTAGAGAAGACTTATACTATCGTTTATTAGGCCTCCCCATTCAGCTTCCTCCGCTGCGCGAGCGCGGCAATGATATCCTCCTGCTAGCCAATAATTTTCTGAACAGTTTTATCAAACAGAACAAGATGGAAGACAAATTTTTTTCTCGTTCCGCAAAATCTAAACTGCTGGCTTATAGCTACCCGGGGAATGTAAGAGAGTTGAAGGCCATTGTCGAATTAGCTGCCGTTTTGAGTAATGAGAAGGAAATTAATTCAGAGGATATTCGCTTCAATAGTCCTAAAAAGACGACAGAATTTTTGAATAATGAGATGACTTTTGAGAAGTATAAGCACAGCATTCTTCGGCATTTTCTGGAAAAATATGATAACGATATCGTTTTGGTTGCTCAGAAACTGGACATTGGAAAATCTACTATTTATCGCATGCTTAAAAATGAAAAAGCTACAATAGACGCTATGAATTGATTAACATTTTGAAAAATATAAGCCCCCAAGCATTTAAGTACTAAGACAAAATAAACTTATCAATTTATGACGGCATCTTTCTTCCTCACTCTACGTTACTGAAATCCTCATTATGCTAAGGCACAACTCCGGTTTCAGCGCCTTCCTGCCTGCCGCAAGCAGGGATTGAGAAAAAATCTGCTCGGTCAAAATTGCAATATATTTTTGTCATAGTACAAGGTATATTGTAAACTAAATTTCTAATGTTTTTATACTCGTCTTTTTGTGCTACTCTTCGTTCCGTCCTCGCCTTAATCCCTTCCAGGGATTAGACTCCGGGCCTGCCTCGATTAGCACAAAAATACTGAGCCTAGATATCAATTTGATGATGATGAGGCGGCTTCTCAGGAGGTGTTGAGCCTCGGTGAGATTTCTGCTAATGGAGAAGGATCTCTTGAATTTTACAATAAGACATTAATCATTGGTGCTTTACAAAAAATCTAAAAAGCCAGACATGAAGAACGACATCAACATCATTCAGGAGGTATCGACCCTGTACGAATTGTCTTTGGCGGTAGGGGTCTCCCTTGATCCAGTGAAAAACTGCGAGCATTTCCTCAATGTTTTGATGGCGCGTAAGCATATCCTCTATGCTGCTGTTTGGATATCAAGGCAAACGGAAACTGTTGAATTGCTCTATGCAAGCCCGAAAAACAAAGTAAGCATTCAACAGATCAGCAAAGAGCATTTCATTTGGGAGCAATTGCAGGACAAAAAATTTTTCGTTGCTCCCAAAGGAACACGGGCCTTTGAGGATAGTATTATAGACAAAAATACAGGACCATCAGGCTGCTACATTTTTTACAAACTCGACAATTTTGGATTTCTCCAACTCTATATCGAAAATAGGGATTGTACGAGTGAAAGTAGGGCAAATCAATTGATTAATGTCGTCGATAAATTTGCCCTCTTTCTCAATGGTAGCCTGGCGCATGAGCGGCTTCGTAATGCAACTAAAGAGCGCATCATAATTCAACAAGCACTTCATCGTAGTGAGGAAAAATACCGCCTGGTTGTCCAGAATCTCTCTGAAGGTATTATCATCACTGACATGGAGGGGCACATTACTTTCGTTAACCGGCAAATGCAAGTTTTATCGGGCTATAAGCGAGAAGAAATGCTCGGCAAAAAGGCCTTTGAACTGCTGCTGGAACCTAAGGATCGCATACAGATTCGTGAGATGATCTCCCGACGAGAGCGAGGGATTACAGAGGAATACATGCTGCAACATCTGCGCAAAGATGGATCAAAATGGATGGCCAGAATCAAAGCCTCTCCGTATATCGATATTCATGGAGAGGTCATTGGGACAATGGGGATCGTCAATGATATTACGGCCCAGCAGGAGGCCGAACGCAAGCTTGTTGAAAGTGAGTACAAAATGCGTAAAGTCATTGATGCCTCCCTAGATGCAGTGATTGCTATTGATGAAGCTGGGACAATTGTAGAGTGGAACCAGCAGGCGGAGCACATCTTCGGATTCAGCAGGGACTATGCGCTCAATAGGGAGATGGCTGACTTGATCATTCCTCATCGCTATCGAGAGGCCCATAATAAGGGGATGGAGCATTTTTTGGAGATAGGCGAAGGGCCAGTATTGAATAATCGAATAGAGATTTCGGCACTGAATAAGATGGGGGATGAATTTCCTATTGAGCTGAGTATTTCTTCAGTTAAGGTAGATGGTAAATACCTCTTTAGTGCTTTCATGCGAGATATTACAGAACGCAAACAAGCCGAATCTGACTTGATTGCAGCGAAGCAAGCAGCGGAGCAGGCCCAGTTGGCCGAGCAGCAATTTCTGGCTAATATGAGTCATGAAATTCGTACGCCCATGAATGCCGTTATCGGGATGACCCACCTGCTCTACGAGACCCAACCAACGGAGGCCCAGCGGGATTACCTGGACTCGCTCCGCTTCTCGGCGGATAGCCTGATGGGGATCATCAATAACATCCTCGACCTGTCAAAAATTGAGGCTGGAGCACTCGAATTTGAGAAGCGGACCTTCAATCTCACAGAGCTGCTGAAGGCATTGCAGCAGACCTTCCAGTTCAAGGTGCGCGACAAGCCGGTAAGCGTAGTCATTGATATTGATCCTCAACTGAATACCCACCTGGTCGGCGACTCCGTCCGCCTCACCCAGATCCTCACTAATTTGCTCGGTAATGCCAGCAAGTTTACTAACCGCGGAACCATTGGCGTACGTACCCAGGTATTGGTTTCTACAATTGATAGATACATCCTCCAGTTTCAGGTTCATGATACTGGTATCGGTATCCCTGAGGACCGCATCGAGACCATCTTCAAAAATTTCAAACAGGCTGATGTAGGCATCACACGAAAATTTGGAGGTACAGGACTTGGGCTGGCCATCGTCAAACAACTCGTCGAGTTGCAAGAAGGAGCTATCGAAGTACAGAGCCAGCCAGGCAAAGGAGCTACCTTCACTGTTACCTTGCCTTTTGGTAACTCGAAGGTTGCATTGAGTGAGATTGAGGTGAAACGAGATAAGGAAAAGGAGTTGGACGATTTTATGAAAACGCTGAGCTTGCTTGTTGTTGAAGACAATCCAATGAATCAGAAATTGATCTCTAAAATACTTGAACTTTGGGATTGCCCTTTTCAGATTGCCAGTAGTGGTGAAGAAGGACTCTTGCTATCAAAGTCACAACGCTATGATCTGATTTTGATGGATATTCATATGCCCGAAATGGATGGTTGTGAGACTACTATTAAAATTCGGGAAGATGCAGAAAACCCAAATGTAGATACGGCGATAGTAGCCCTGACGGCAGCGGTACTATTGGATGAGAAGAATCGAGCACTGGATGCCGGGATGAACGACTTTTTGACCAAGCCCTTCGCTCCAAATTCGCTGCGTAAAATGATCCTCAAATGGGCACATCCCGAAAGTGAGTCTGTGACCGATATGAAAGTCCCCTTCCTCAAAAAACAGGAAGATGTTTTGCGGATTGATCTGAGTTATCTCAAAGACCTCAGCAAGGGCGACCTGAACTTTGTTAAAGATATGATCAATATCTTTCTTCGCGAAATCCCAGAGTCTCTCAAGAAGATAGAGGAGAAATTTGAGGAAGAGCAGTGGTCTACTTTAGGAGATATTGCTCATCGAATCAAATCCAACTATATGATGGTGGGGATGGATGTACAACAGGGCATCACCTTTCAAATCGAAAAAGACATTAAGCAAAATAACTTCTCACCAGATAAGCTGAGAACGATGATTAATCAACTGAAAGCAGATTCTAAATTAGCTTATCCAATCCTAGAAGAAAAACTGGGAAGTATATCGCGTTGCCCAATTACTGGACATATGTAATTTGCCAGGAGGTTACTTTTTAGTACATGAGGCTTTTACGTTAATTTTTTAGTATTCGTAGATAGATCACTTGCTTATACGACAAACGTCGTATATATTTGTACGACAGGTGTCGTAAATAATAGAGCTAACCATGTCTAAAGAAGAAAAATTACAGGCTTCGGAAGCCGAAATAGAGATTTTGCAGGTGCTTTGGGAGCATCAGCCCAGTACAGTAAGACTTATTCATGAGCAATTGTGTCTCAAAAAGCAGGTCGGCTACACTACAACTCTCAAGCAAATACAACGAATGAAAGACAAAGGCTTGGTCGAAAGGGTCCGCACAGAAGGCAAAGTGCATTATTATGAAGCGACAGTCAAGCAGGAGAATATACAGCAAAAACTTATAGATCGGCTGGTAAATACGGCTTTTAAGGGCTCTTCGATGGATTTGGTGATGCGGGCACTCGGGGGCAGCAAGACCAGCAGCGAAGAGCTGGATGCACTGGAGCAATTTCTTCAACAAAAGCGCAATGAAGACAAGAAATAGGGCTGTATTTCGGGGCTGGAAAAATTCTATTGCCTAAAAACCTCTTTTTTAGTCGTCACATATTAGGAAGACTTTAAGGGGATATGTAAATTTGCGCTATGTTTTTACTATTTGTATTTTTTCTGCTATCTATCGTCTTCTCCTTTCTATGTTCTATTTGGGAGGCTGTATTGCTAAGTGTGACTCCATCCTACACCCAACAAAAAATCCAGGAAGGGGGACGTACAGGTCAACTTTTGCAAGAGTATAAAAAGGATATTGATAAGCCATTATCTGCTATCTTAACACTCAATACCATCGCGCATACTGTGGGTGCAATTGGTGTAGGCGCCCAGGCGGGTAAACTATTCAGTAGTGGTGATGGCATCAATTTAGGCTTTATGGAACTCACTTATGAGTCGATCATTGCCATTATAATGACGATTGCTATCCTTATCCTCTCTGAGATCATTCCTAAGACCATCGGTGCTAATATGTGGCGAACTTTGGCCCCTTTCACCGTACGCTCTTTACGTATTCTCATGTACCTTTTGGCACCATTTGTCTGGGTCAGTAAACTGATTACTGGTCTAATGAAAAAAGACAAAAGTAAAAGCGTCCTTAATCGTGCTGATTTTACAGCTATGGCACAGATTGGAGAGCAAAGTGGTACTCTGGGGAAAGGCGAATCGCGCATCATCCGCAACCTGATCGCCTTGGATACGCTTAAGGTACGAGATATTATGACCCCACGTCGAGTGATGTTCCTCGCTGACGGAGCGATGTCTCTCATGGATTTTTACAAATCTCACTCTAAATTCCCCTTCTCCCGTATCCCTATCTATAAAGACAAACCTGATGAAGTTGTTGGGATGGTGCTCAAAGATGAACTCTTAAAAGAACTCGTTGAAGATAATGATGATTCCCCCTTGAGCTCCATCAGTCGCCCTATTCAGGCTATTCGCGATGATCAACCCTTGCAGGCCCTCTTCGAGACCCTCACTGAACAACGCATCCACCTGGCTGTCGTCGTCGATGAATTCGGAAGCCTTGTCGGTCTGGTCACCATGGAAGACCTCTTCGAAACCCTCCTCGGATTCGAGATTGTCGATGAATCGGATACTAATGTTGATTTGCAACAGCTGGCTCGCCAACAATGGGAGGCCCGGGCACGTAAGCTGGGATTAATTGAATAAAGATGTAATATTACACTTCTTTTAATGCTTGCCCAAAGGCTGTCACTACTTTCTGCCTTTTCGCCCCCTATTTTATTGGCTGATGTACTAGATTGTACTTCATCCAATACCCATTACTATGCACCAAACTAAGGAGCAAATCATTGGAATCCTCCGATTGGTTTGTGAGGGCCGCGAGCTGCCTCCGGGCACGCTGGAGCAAATCGATGAGTCAACCCACCTCAGAGATCATTTGCAACTGGACTCATTAGATCTGGCCGAATTGAGCGTACGCATAGAAGATGTCTATCAGATTGATATCTATGCAAATGGCTTGGTCAATACCTTTGGTGACGTACTTAAAAAACTACAGCATGATTAATGAATTCTTTAGGGATGATCAGCGAGATTGCTCCTTTACTTATGAGCAATTGCTGAAAACCCTTAATGAACGGCCTTTTTATTATACCGTCAATTATACAGAACACCTGCCAGATTTTTATACCCATCTCATTCTGGCCTGCCTCCATCATGATCATATCACTATTTTGGATAATAAAGCCACGAAGGTATATCCTGGTAGCGAACGACCTAACCTCCTTTCAACAAAGGAAATGAACCCCATAAATAGTGTAAAAACCTTGATTGCCCGACTTCGAGAGTCCGAGGCTAGCATTCGCCTCTTCACTTCGGGTACTTCTGGACGGCCCAAAAAAGTCACACATTCGGTCAGAAAGTTCATGGCCATGACTCGTACCGGAGCTACTTACAGCAATCATCGTTGGATGTTGGCTTATGACCCCGGGCATATGGCGGGCATTCAGGTATTTTTTCAGGCTTTACTCAATGCTAATTTGCTCGTCAACTGCTTTGGCTATCCCGTACGCAGCATATTCAAACAACTTCGTAAATATAAAATCAGTCATCTCTCTGCTACTCCAACCTTTTATCGGCTCTTACTTTCTAGTGGGGAGTCCTACGAGGGCCTACAGCGCCTTACAATAGGAGGGGAGCGTTCCGACAGGAATCTCCACCGTCGGTTGAGTCAGCACTTCCCAGGTAGTAAGATCAATAATATATATTCTACTACCGAAACAGGGACGCTCTTCGTCTCTGATGAGGTGAATTTTTCGATACCTATGCACCTTCAATCGAAGGTACGAATAGTCGATGGAGAGCTTCAGCTTCATCATTCGCTTTTAGGAGAAGTCAATGGAGAGGTAGGAGACTGGTATGCTACAGGCGATCGTGTTAAGTGGGTCGATGATCATCATTTCTGTATTACGAACAGGCAACAGGATATCGTTAATGTGGGAGGCAATAGAGTGAGCCTGATAGAAGTAGAACAGCAAGTAGAGCAATTGGAAGGGGTGAAAAATTTTAGAGTATTTACCCGGAAAAATAGTCTCGTTGGTCATTTGATTTGCTGTGAGCTTGAGCTGAGTAATCCTAACTTGACGGTTGCTTATTTTAAAAGACAATTGAGATTGCTGCTACCTTCTTATAAGATGCCCAGGATGATCAAAATTGTGGATCAGATTCCAATGACTGCGCGTGGTAAAGCTAAAAGATATGAAGAACATTTTGCTGAGTGGCGCTTCCAGGGGGCTGGGACTTGAACTTTGTCGACAACTATTAGATAAAGGTCATCAGGTTTTTGCCATCAGCCGCAGTGAGAGCACAGCGCTGGCAGCGCTTCGCCTGGCTTTCTCGGATCGTTTGCATTGGCAGGCTTGCGATCTTGCAAAGCCTGCTACGCTTAAGGAATCTTTATTTGGCACCCTTATTCCTAAAGGAACTCCTCTGCATGGGCTGGTCAATAATGCGGCCATTGCCTATGATGACCTGATGACGAATGTGCAGCTGGAGCCGCTAGAAGAATTATTTGCAGTCAATGTGTTTTCGCCCATGCTATTGTGCCGAGAAGTGGTGCGAAACATGTTGCTGCATCGGCAGGGTGGGAGCCTGGTGCATTTGTCATCAGTGAGTGCCCATACGGGCTATAAGGGCCTGTCGATGTATGCGGCGACGAAAGGAGCTTTGGAGGCTTTCTCACGGACTGTAGCAAGGGAGTGGGGGAGTAAGGGTATCCGCTCTAACTGTCTTGTTGCGGGATTTATGGAAACCAACATGAGTGCTGGCTTAAGTGATGAGCAGCGGCAGAAGATCTATCGCCGCAATGCTTTGAAAGGGCCGGTGGCTCCTGCCTCAGTAGCTAGTACCATCATTTATCTATTGGAAGAAGGGGCGGCTTCCATT
Organism: Syngnathus floridae; assembly: GCF_059516105.1. Lineage (NCBI taxonomy): Eukaryota > Metazoa > Chordata > Actinopteri > Syngnathiformes > Syngnathidae > Syngnathus > Syngnathus floridae. The sequence goes on along the minus strand of NW_028284175.1, from coordinate 3,358 downwards.
ACTGGCCAGGAGATTATTGTGGATTCAGGGAGTCTATAATCCAAAGCCGATCATTTAGTTCTTGTAACCGTTCCAGTTTCATTGGCCGTGCTCTATCGAGTAATCGATGCTTGATCATCGGAATATCCATGCGCTGGCGGAACCAGTCGCGAGAGTAGATGATGCGCTTATGAAACCATTCGGAACCTCCGGGTTTGTGAAATTCCCACAAGCCTTCATCGTCAATTTGGAACAGGTCGTGTAAGAGGATGGCATTGATGTTTTTCATCTTCACATAGCCACATAGCTTTTTCAGCTTAAGGGTTGTAAAGAGAAATTCTAGAGCATAATACATCAGATTGATGCCCATTCCGGAGTTGAGTAAATCTGGATTGAGATAAAAGCCCCATTCGGGGATTTCAGCCTTATAGACGATGTCTACTACTCCAATGGCTTCGCCTTCATTAAAGACCAGCCAATAGAATTTCTCATCCTGTTGATTCAATTGTTCGATATAATCCATATGCTCCTTGAGCAGGATAGGTCTACTGTTGTACATCCATTTGCGGATGTCCGGATGATTACGCCAGGTCCAGACCCTTTTGCTTTGCTCCTGATCCATATCGGTGAAACTAAGAAAGGTCAGTTCCTCGGTAGGGGAGTAGGTTCGGTTGAATTTACTGCTGATATTCTCCATTCTCCTGGGATATTTGATGAATCATTTTTTTTTGATATAAAATATACTGCTGTGTAACAATAGGTATTTTTTCATAAATATTGTTGCTAACAGGCTGGTCTGCGGTGCTAAGGAGATAGTCGGACTCCGCAATGCGGCTGGTATCCAGGCTGATCTGATAATCCCGCATAAGGTAGCCCGAGATATACATATTATACTCAGTTGAGGCCAACACTGTTGCCTTACCAACGATATTTGCAATTTTTTGCGCTTCCGAAATGATGCTCTTATCTCTTTGATTGACCCGATTGTAATTGTTATAGCTCAATAATAAGCCTGCACTAAAGAGGACGACTGCTGTGCCTTGCATGATCTTGAAACTGAGTGGATGTTGGCTTAGCTGAGCCCATAAAGCTGATGCCCCTGGAGCTGCCCATATTGCAAATGCCAGACTGAAATAGGGCATAGAGGGCAGTAAGTAGAGTAGCGCCTGTCGGGGTGATATCATTAGGGGGAGAGAGGCTGATAGGCCGACTAGTAAGAAGCACAGCGCATGACGATGCTTAGGGGATAGCAATTGCTGGGCAGGCCGAAGTCTAAGGAATAGCTGACTCAAACCGAATACCAGCATCATTGGCAGCAGGCTATACCCCAACTGCCCCAGAATAAATAGTCGATTATCACGAAAATGATAAGTACGTCGTTCGCCACTAAGACTAGCCATCACTTGAGTATCCAGATAGGCTGTCAGGCTATCTGCGGCAGTAGGGCTCAGTAGCAAAAGTCCGCCAAGTAGGGCAATAAGCATTCCCATCAGCAACAGGCTATTGCCTATAGTTCGCCGCCAGGAAAGCTGACCGAATACTAAGGCATGTATGGCTAGGAAGGCCAAAGGGAATAGTCCTGTAAATCCTTTGCTAAGCATCGCCATTAGGATCATTAAGGCGGCCAGGAATAGATAGGGAATCGCTGATTTAGCCTTGGTTGATTGGAATAAGAATAATACAGCTGCCAGTGCAAAAATACTGAGCGTACTATCCAGTACATTAGCAGGTAGGTAAAAGTAATTGACGATGTTGGCCTGCCATAGCAAGAGTGGTAAAAACCAAAGAAGCTTCGCCTCCCCCTGATCTTGATAAACATTCCGCCAAAGCCCAAGAATGAGCAATGCAGCGATCAAGTATTGTAATAATCCAAAGCAACGCTCCGTCAAAAAATGATCGCCGAATAATTGAAAGCAAAAGGCTTGGAGACCAAAAACCAGAGGTGGATGCTCATGAAAAGGATTAAATATCGTAGCAGAAAATTGAGGATGCCAAAAGCTACCCTGCCCTAACATCAGATTACGGGAGATACTGGCGTACCATACCCCATCAATAAACATGCTTTTCTCTACTAGCTGAGAACAAAATAGCAGTAAGAAAATACTCAGAAAAAGTATTATTGATAGATGAAGCCCTCTCTTCCCAGGTATGAACATAGGATACGATTGATTGGTTTATTCGTCTTTTCAGAGAGGATGTTTTACTTAAGTATTAATGGAGTTACAACAAGAATCATGCGAGTTTGAGCCAAATATACCAATAGTGTACCCATAAACCTTTTTAAAAACCAATACTGTTGCGTAAACTATATATTATATTGTAAACTAAATTTCTAATGTTTTTATACTTGTCTTTTTGTGCCACTCTTCGTTCCGTTCTCGCCTTAATCTCTTCCAGGTAGACTACGACTACGGGCCTGCCTCGATTAGCACAAAAATACTAAGCCTCATCCTCGGCCCCCTTGGTCGTATCCTCCGCCGTGATCAACTACCACTCGATGAGTCGTCTTTGTTCATCTATTCACTACTCAAAGAGCACTCCTAAGCTTTAAACCTTTGGCCATAAGCCACGCCTAGAGCATGCTCTTAATGCATGATGACAAGTTGCTTGTTGAAGTCCTGAGCTAGTCCTTTAGACTGGAGGTAATAGACACCGTCCGGAAGTATTCCATCAAAATCCAGGAGCTGAGGCACGCCGACATTCAGCTCGATGCTGTTACTCCAAACCAATTTGCCATTGGCATTGAAAAGCTGCAGTTCGATTTGCCCTTTCTGTTCAGGAGCTTCTACATTTAAGTAAACCTGATCGCTTGTTGGATTAGGGAATAGCGAGATGTTGGCGCTTTGCTTCAGCCTTATACTTCTGATGACCGAGTAGGTGAATTTGGCATCCTGATCTACCATCCGTAAGCGATAGTAAACTTCGGAAGTGCCTGGTGCTAGCTGGTCCAGATCAGCATCGAGATGTTGGTATTCCAGATTTTGCTGGCTGAAACCTGCTGCTGTTTTTTCTCCAATCGGGCTCCACTGCTGCGCATCCGTACTGCGTTCGATTTCGAAGTGGCTGGTGTTGTACTCATTGGCCGTAAGCCATTCCAATAGCACTTGATTCTTGTCTGCCGCCTTAGCCTGAAAGCTCAAGAGCTCAAGAGGCAGCGGGGCATTAGTACAGTCAAAAGCATCATTGAGGATACGAGTGCCAGGTGTATTGATACAATCAGCGAATCCACAGCTGCCGTCAGGACCGCAGGCTGTGAAAATTTGATCATCGAAAGGCGGAGCTGAAGTGAAGCAGACATCCGGCGAAGAAGCAGAGCCACCACTGATATAATCGAAGCGGAGGTGCATCAGTACAGAGAGTGTACCAGTAACATTATCAG
>NW_028284174.1:47500-54810 GCF_059516105.1 Syngnathus floridae | reverse complement strand
CGGCCTCTTGCTCTGGAAGTCCTGCCAACTTGAGCGAATATTTTCTAAGTGCCATCGGGTCTTGCCCGGAAAAGTGTCCGACTCGGCTGGTTCCCCGAGTCGGCCACGGAATGTGAAAATTCGGCCTCTTGCTCTGGAAGTCCTGCCAACTTGAGCGAATATTTTCTAAGTGCCATCGGGTCTTGCCGGAAAAGTGTCCGACTCGGCTGGTTCCCCGAGTCGGCCCGAACGAGCGAAAATTCGGCCTCTTGCTCTGGAAGTCCTGCCAACTTGAGCGAATATTTTCTAAGTGCCATCGGGTCTTGCCCGGAAAAGTGTCCGACTCGGCTGGTTCCCTAGTTCGGCCACATAATGTGAAAATTCGGCCTCTTGCTCTGGAAGTCCTGCCAACTTGAGCGAATATTTTCTAAGTGCCATCGGGTCTTGCCCGGAAAAGTGTCCGACTCGTCTGGTTCCCCGAGTCGGCCCGAACGAGCGAAAATTCGGCCTCTTGCTCTGGAAGTCCTGCCAACTTGAGCGAATATTTTCTAAGTGCCATCGGGTCTTGCCCGGAAAAGTGTCCGACTCGGCTGGTTCCCCGAGTCGGCCACGGAATGTGAAAATTCGGCCTCTTGCTCTGGAAGTCCTGCCAACTTGAGCGAATATTTTCTAAGTGCCATCGGGTCTTGCCCGGAAAAGTGTCCGACTCGGCTGGTTCCCCGAGTCGGCCCGAACGAGCGAAAATTCGGCCTCTTGCTCTGGAAGTCCTGCCAACTTGAGCGAATATTTTCTAAGTGCCATCGGGTCTTGCCCGGAAAAGTGTCCGACTCGGCTGGTTCCCTAGTTCGGCCACATAATGTGAAAATTCGGCCTCTTGCTCTGGAAGTCCTGCCAACTTGAGCGAATATTTTCTAAGTGCCATCGGGTCTTGCCCGGAAAAGTGTCCGACTCGTCTGGTTCCCCGAGTCGGCCCGAACGAGCGAAAATTCGGCCTCTTGCTCTGGAAGTCCTGCCAACTTGAGCGAATATTTTCTAAGTGCCATCGGGTCTTGCCCGGAAAAGTGTCCGACTCGGCTGGTTCCCCGAGTCGGCCACGGAATGTGAAAATTCGGCCTCTCGCTCTGGAAGTCCTGCCAACTTGAGCGAATATTTTCTAAGTGCCATCGGGTCTTGCCCGGAAAAGTGTCCGACTCGGCTGGTTCCCCGAGTCGGCCCGAACGAGCGAAAATTCGGCCTCTCGCTCTGGAAGTCCTGCCAACTTGAGCGAATATTTTCTAAGTGCCATCGGGTCTCTCCCGGAAAAGTGTCCGACTCGTCCGGTTCCCTAGTTCGGCCACATAATGTGAAAATTCGGCCTCTTGCTCTGGAAGTCCTGCCAACTTGAGCGAAAATTTTCTAAGTGCCATCGGGTCTCTCCCGGAAAAGTGTCCGACTCGTCCGGTTCCCTAGTTCGGCCACATAATGTGAAAATTCGGCCTCTTGCTCTGGAAGTCCTGCCAACTTGAGCGAATATTTTCCAAGTGCCATCGGGTCTCTCCCGGAAAAGTGTCCGCCTCGTCCGGTTCCCTAGTTCGGCCACGGAATGTGAAAATTCGGCCTCTCTGAGGTACCAGGGGTACGCATTTAGGTACCAGGGGTAGTCGCTGAGGTACCAGGGGTATGCATTTAGGTACCAGGGGAGACCACTACGGTCTGTTGGTCCCCCTAGTTAGTGTACTCATCGGTTTACTCCCCTTTCGCAAAATATAGTCGGCACGTATGTGCAGGACTGTTTATTTTTATTTTGAAAAATGTTCTAAGTGCCAACGGAAGCTGGCACACGAACTGTCCGAGCCACGATGGTGCCCAGGCCGGACAGCGACGGCGAAAAAGCCGATGTGTGTTTGATGGAAGTTTCGAATATTTTCAAAGTGCCAACGGCACTTGCGGGGTGATGTGTCCGCCTCGTCTGGTTCCCCAGGTCGGCCAGAAAAAGTGAAAATTCGGCCTCTTCTCCTGGAAGTCCGGCAAGTTTGGCGAATATTTTCAAAGTGCCAACGGCACTTGCGGGGTGATGTGTCCGCCTCGTCTGGTTCCCCAGGTCGGCCAGAACAAGTGAAAATTCGGCCTCTTCTCCTGGAAGTCCGGCCAAGTTTGGCGAATATTTTCAAAGTGCCAACGGCACTTGCGGGGTGATGTGTCCGCCTCGTCTGGTTCCCCAGGTCGGCCAGAACAAGTGAAAATTCGGCCTCTTCTCCTGGAAGTCCGGCCAAGTTTGGCGAATATTTTCAAAGTGCCAACGGCACTTGCGGGGTGATGTGTCCGCCTCGTCTGGTTCCCCATAACGGCCAGAACAAGTGAAAATTCGGCCTCTTCTCCTGGAAGTCTGGCCAAGTTTGGCGAATATTTTCAAAGTGCCAACGGCACTTGCGGGGTGATGTGTCCGCCTCGTCTGGTTCCCCATAACGGCCAGAACAAGTGAAAATTCGGCCTCTTCTCCTGGAAGTCTGGCCAAGTTTGGCGAATATTTTCAAAGTGCCAACGGCACTTGCGGGGTGATGTGTCCGCCTCGTCTGGTTCCCCATAACGGCCAGAACAAGTGAAAATTCGGCCTCTTCTCCTGGAAGTCTGGCCAAGTTTGGCGAATATTTTCTAAGTGCCAACGACTCAACCAGCGTAAAGTGTCCGCCTCGGCTGGTTCCCCACAACGGCCAGAACAAGTGAAAATTCGGCCTCTTCTCCTGGAAGTCTGGCCAAGTTTGGCGAATATTTTCTAAGTGCCAACGACTCAACCAGCGTAAAGTGTCCGCCTCGGCTGGTTCCCCAGGTCGGCCACCAAAAGTGAAAATTCGGCCTCTTCTCCTGGAAGTCTGGCCAAGTTTGGCAAATATTTTCTAAGTGCCAACGACTCGACCAGCGTAAAGTGTCCGCCTCGGCTGGTTCCCCATAACGGCCACCAAAAGTGAAAATTCGGCCTCTTCTCCTGGAAGTCAAGCCAAGTTTGGCAAATATTTTCTAAGTGCCAACGACTCAACAGCCGTAAAGTGTCCGCCTCGGCTGGTTCCCCAGGTCGGCCACCAAAAGTGAAAATTCGGCCTCTTCTCCTGGAAGTCTGGCCAAGTTTGGCGAATATTTTCTAAGTGCCAACGACTCAACCAGCGTAAAGTGTCCGCCTCGGCTGGTTCCCCATAACGGCCACCAAAAGTGAAAATTCGGCCTCTTCTCCTGGAAGTCAAGCCAAGTTTGGCAAATATTTTCTAAGTGCCAACGGCTCTTGAGCCGAAAAGTGTCCGCCTCGGCTGGTTCCCCATAACGGCCATGAAAAGTGAAAATTCGGCCTCTTCTCCTGGAAGTCAAGCCAAGTTTGGCAAATATTTTCTAAGTGCCAACGACTCAACCAGCCTAAAGTGTCCGCCTCGGCTGGTTCCCCAGGTCGGCCACCAAAAGTGAAAATTCGGCCTCTTCTCCTGGAAGTCTGGCCAAGTTTGGCAAATATTTTCTAAGTGCCAACGACTCAACCAGCCTAAAGTGTCCGCCTCGGCTGGTTCCCCAGGTCGGCCACCAAAAGTGAAAATTCGGCCTCTTCTCCTGGAAGTCAAGCCAAGTTTGGCGAATATTTTCTAAGTGCCAACGACTCAACCAGCCTAAAGTGTCCGCCTCGGCTGGTTCCCCAGGTCGGGTACCACAAGTGAAAATTCGGCCTCTTCTCCTGGAAGTCAAGCCAAGTTTGGCGAATATTTTCTAAGTGCCATCGACTCGACCAGCGTAAAGTGTCCGCCTCGGCTGGTTCCCCATAACGGCCCACAAAAGTGAAAATTCGGCCTCTTCTCCTGGAAGTCAAGCCAAGTTTGGCAAATATTTTCTAAGTGCCAACGACTCAACCAGCGTAAAGTGTCCGCCTCGGCTGGTTCCCCATAACGGCCACCAAAAGTGAAAATTCGGCCTCTTCTCCTGGAAGTCTGGCCAAGTTTGGCAAATCTTTTCTAAGTGCCAACGACTCAACCAGCCTAAAGTGTCCGCCTCGGCTGGTTCCCCAGGTCGGCCACCAAAAGTGAAAATTCGGCCTCTTCTCCTGGAAGTCTGGCCAAGTTTGGCAAATATTTTCTAAGTGCCAACGACTCAACCAGCCTAAAGTGTCCGCCTCGGCTGGTTCCCCAGGTCGGCCACCAAAAGTGAAAATTCGGCCTCTTCTCCTGGAAGTCAAGCCAAGTTTGGCGAATATTTTCTAAGTGCCAACGACTCAACCAGCCTAAAGTGTCCGCCTCGGCTGGTTCCCCAGGTCGGCCACCAAAAGTGAAAATTCGGCCTCTTCTCCTGGAAGTCAAGCCAAGTTTGGCAAATATTTTCTAAGTGCCAACGACTCAACCAGCGTAAAGTGTCCGCCTCGGCTGGTTCCCCAGGTTGGCCACCAAAAGTGAAAATTCGGCCTCTTCTCCTGGAAGTCAAGCCAAGTTTGGCAAATATTTTCTAAGTGCCAACGGCTCTTGAGCCGAAAAGTGTCCGCCTCGGCTGGTTCCCCAGGTCGGCCACCAAAAGCGAAAATTCGGCCTCTTCTCCTGGAAGTCAAGCCAAGTTTGGCAAATATTTTCTAAGTGCCAACGGCTCTTGAGCCGAAAAGTGTCCGCCTCGGCTGGTTCCCCAGGTCGGCCACCAAAAGCGAAAATTCGGCCTCTTCTCCTGGAAGTCCTGCCAACTTGTGCGAATTTTTTCTAAGTGCCAACGACTCAACAGCCGTAAAGTGTCCGCCTCGGCTGGTTCCCCATAACGGCCACCAAAAGCGAAAATTCGGCCTCTTGCTCTGGAAGTCCTGCCAACTTGTGCGAATTTTTTCTAAGTGCCAACGACTCAACAGCCGTAAAGTGTCCGCCTCGGCTGGTTCCCCATAACGGCCACCAAAAGCGAAAATTCGGCCTCTGGCCCCGGAAGTCCTGCCAACTTGTGCGAATTTTTTCTAAGTGCCAACGGCTCTTGAGCCGAAAAGTGTCCGCCTCGGCTGGTTCCCGCGGTCGGCCGCCGAAAGCGAAAATTCGGCCTCTCCCTCTTTAGGTACCAGGGGTTGGGGTACCAGGGGTAGGGTGCAGTACCAACTTTGGTCTTCAGGTGCGCCAGAGTACGATGGTTGGTCCCCCTAGTCAGCGTACTCATCAACGATTTACCCCCCTTTCGCAAAATATAGTCAGAACGAGCATGGGGGGCGCATAATTTACCCCACAAAATGAAAGGGCCCGGTGCCGAGCGCTTGGTCATGGCCGCCAGCAGCGCCCCTTGCTCGGTGGGAACACAACACGCAGGGTTGCACAGCACCCTGGAAGGCACAAAGAGAGTGAAAAATTTTCTAAGTGTCACTCTTGACGAAAAATGTCTAAGTGCCTCTCTTGACGAAAAATTTCTAAGTGCCACGCTTGACGAAAAATGTCTAAGTGCCACAGCGCTCGAAAATTTCCTAAGTGCGAGCACGGCTGTGAAATATTCAAAGTACAAGGAACGCTGGCAGAATCTCTCGACGGCCGTCTGCTCCCGGCGGCCGCCGTGAAGTCTCCCCTCCCGGGGACGGCTGTCTGCTCCCGGCAGCCGTCCTTAACCCCCTCCCCACACGTTGGACGAACACCAGCCGAGGGCGAAAGGCTCGCGGTGTGGAAGGATCGTGGCCACGGCTAATCTAGCGATGCCCGCGTTGGACGGTCACACCGCACGACAGAGCGGGGCCTGCATCCGGCGCGAGGCGGCCTTCAGGCACGTGGCTCGAGACGACCTCACCCGCCCTAGCCCGGAGCGGAAAGACTTTGAAATTTTCAAAGTCCAAGGAACACTGGCAGAATGGGAGGACCGGCCGCCTCCTTAAACACAGGCCGGAGAGATGGAGCGGGATCAGCGGCCCGCGCGTTGAGCGAACACCGGCCGAGGGCGAAAGGCTCGCGGTGTGGAAGGATCGTGGCCACGGCTAATCTAGCGATGCCCGCGTTGGACGGTCACACCGCACGACAGAGCGGGGCCTGCATCCGGCGCGAGGCGGCCTTCAGGCACGTGGTTCGAGACGACCTCACCCGCCCTAGCCCGGAGCGGAAAGACTTTGAAATAGTCAAAGTCCAAGGAACACTGGCAGAATCTCTCGACGGCCGTCTGCTCCCGGCGGCCGCCGTGAAGTCTCCCCTCCCGGGGACGGCTGTCTGCTCCCGGCAGCCGTCCATAACCCCCTCCCCACACGTTGGTTGAACATCAGCCGAGGGCGAAAGGCTCGCGGTGTGGAAGGATCGTGGCCACGGCTAATCTAGCGATGCCCGCGTTGGACGGTCACACCGCACGACAGAGCGGGGCCTGCATCCGGCGCGAGGCGGCCTTCAGGCACGTGGTTCGAGACGACCTCACCCGCCCTAGCCCGGAGCGGAAAGACTTTTCAAAGTCCAAGGAACACTGGCAGAATGGGAGGACCGGCCGCCTCCTTAAACACAGGCCGGAGCGACCGAGCGGGATCAGCGGCCCGCGCGCAGGGTCTTTGAAATGTACAAAGTCCTAGGGACAATGGCAGAATCGCTCGACGGCCGTCTGCTCCCGGCGGCCGCGGTGAAGGGACTGTACACCCCACCCGGGGACGGCTGTCTGCTCCCGGCAGCCGTCCTTCCCCCCCACCCCACACGTTGACCGACACCGGCCGAGGGCGAAAGGCTCGCGGTGTGGAAGGATCGTGGCCACGGCTAATCTAGCGATGCCCGCGTTGGACGGTCACACCGCACGACAGAGCGGGGCCTGCATCCGGCGCGAGGCGGCCTTCAGGCACGTGGTTCGAGACGACCTCACCCGCCCTAGCCCGGAGCGAAAAGACTTTGAAATATTCAAAGTCCAAGGAACACTGGCAGAATGGGAGGACCGGCCGCCTCCTTAAACACAGGCCGGAGCGACCGAGCGGGATCAGCGGCCCGCGCGGAGGGTCTTTAAAATGTACAAAGTCCTAGGAACAATGGCAGAATCGCTCGACGGCCGTCTGCTCCCGGCGGCCGCGGTGGAAGGACTGTACACCCCACCCGGGGACGGCTGTCTGCTCCCGGCAGCCGTCCTTCCCCCCCACCCACACGTTGACCGACACCGGCCGAGGGCGAAAGGCTCGCGGTGTGGAAGGATCGTGGCCACGGCTAATCTAGCGATGCCCGCGTTGGACGGTCACACCGCACGACAGAGCGGGGCCGCATCTGGCGCGAGGCGGCCTTCAGGCACGTGGTTCGAGACGACCTCACCCGCCCTAGCCCGGAGCGGAAAGACTTTGAAATTTTCAAAGTCCAAGGAACACTGGCAGAATGGGAGGACCGGCCGCCTCCTTAAACACAGGCCGGGCGAAAAATATGCGAATGTTGGGTCTC
>NW_028284174.1:17500-35000 GCF_059516105.1 Syngnathus floridae | reverse complement strand
AGGCGACCGCCACCAGCCGACCGCCACCAGCCGACCGCCACCAGCCGACCGCCACCAGCCGTTCGCGGTGTGCGCCTCCGGCGCCACCGGTCCCCAAGCACCATCCCCAAGCACCATCCCCGACCGCCACCCCCCGACCGCCACCAGCCGACCGCCACCCAGCGACCGCCACCCGCCGTTCGCGGTGTGCGCCGTTATCCGCCTCTGGGTGGTCCTTGCCGGGCGTGGATCGGCGTCCGCTGTCGGTAGGTGACGGGACCATAATTGGCCCGCGGACCAGCCGGCGGGGCTCTATGGAAAAGCCCACCCGCCTTCGCTGGTTCCCCGGTCGGCCACGAGTAGCGATAATTCGGCCTCTTCGCCCGGAGCGCGGCTCAACTTAAGCGAAAATGCACTAAGTGCCAAAGCCCATTCATTTACAACGGCGTGTCCGCCAGAGGGCGCGTTTCCCGCCGCGGACCGGCCGGCGGGGCTCGTCGGAGAGCGTATCCGCCTCTCGGTGGTCCTTGCCGGGCGTGGGTCGGCGTCCGCTGTCGGTACTTTACGGGACCGCAATCGGCCCGCGGACCAGCCGGCGGGGCTCTCTTGAGAGCTTACCCGCCTTCGCTGGTTCCCCGGTCGGCCGCGAGTGGCGAGATTTCGGCCTCTTCACCTGGAGCGCGGAGCGACTTTTGCCAAATTTTTTCTAAGTGCCAAGGGCTCTCGCGCCGCGTTGCGTCCGCCTCTGCTGGTTCCCCGGTCGGCCGCGAGTGGCGAGAATTCGGCCTCTTCACCCGGAGCGACTTTTGCCCAATTTTTTCTAAGTGCCAAGGGCTCTCGCGCCGCGATGCGTCCGCCTCTGCTGGTTCCCCGGTCGGCCGCGAGTGGCGAGAATTCGGCCTCTTCACCCGGAGCGACTTTTGCCAATTTTTTTCTAAGTGCCAAGGGCTCTCGCGCCGCGATGCGTCCGCCTCTGCTGGTTCCCTGGTCGGCCACGAGTGGCGAGAATTCGGCCTCTTCACCTGGAGCGCGGAGCGACTTTTGCCAATTTTTTTCTAAGTGCCAAGGGCTCTTGCGCCGCGATGCGTCCGCCTCTGCTGGTTCCCCGGTCGGCCGCGAGTGGCGAGAATTCGGCCTCTTCACCCGGAGCGACTTTTGCCAATTTTTTTCTAAGTGCCAAGGGCTCTCGCGCCGCGATGCGTCCGCCTCTGCTGGTTCCCCGGTCGGCCGCGAGTGGCGAGAATTCGGCCTCTTCACCTGGAGCACGGAGCAACTTTTGCCAAATTTTTTCTAAGTGCCAAGGGCTCTCGCGCCGCGATGCGTCCGCCTCTGCTGGTTCCCCGGTCGGCCGCGAGTGGCGAGAATTCGGCCTCTTCACCCGGAGCCCGGGCCGACTCCCGCCGATACGATCACATCATGATCCAATAGCGAGTGTCGTATAACTATAACATGATGTACAAAATAAATATATAAATATTAACATCCCCTATAAACATTAAATATATAAATATTAACATCACCTATAAACATTAAACATATAAATATTAACATCGCCTATAAACATGATGAATACAGTGTTTATAACCGAATGCTCATTTTGTATTATTTGGCTTTAAATGCGATCATATGTAGTATATATCATGTATTTATCCACGAACCGTTAAAGAGATGTCAAGTCAGGCTACCTTAAGAGAGTCATAGTTACTCCCGCCGTTTACCCGCCTCTGTGCGAGAGGCGGTGTAATTTCTCTCCGTGTCCGCTGGAGGGAGGTATTTCCCCGTTACGACCTCCGGGAAGATCACCGGGACGCGGAGAACGCTTAGCCGGGGCGCTGGAAGCCTCGTTCGGCTTATAAAGTGAGGAGGAAAGCACTCGGGGAACCGGCTGGGGGTGCTGGGGAAGTTCAGCGGGCCGCGTAAAACGCTTAGCCGGGGCTCTGGAAGCCTCGTTCGGCTTAAAGAGTGAGGAGGAATGCATCATGAGAACCGGCTGGAGGTGCTTTGGAAGCTCGGCGGGCCGCGTAAAACGCTTAGCCGGGGCTCTGGAAGCCTCCTCGGGGGTCAAGAGTTAGGAGGAAAGCCCCATGAGAACCGGCTGGAGGTGCTCCGGAAGCTCAGCGGGCCGCGTAAAACGCTTAGCCGGGGTGCTGGAAGTCTCCTCGGGCGTCAAGAGTGAGGAGGAAAGCACTCGGGGAACCGGCTGGGGGTGCTGGGGAAGTTCAGCGGGCCGCGTAAAACGCTTAGCCGGGGCTCTGGAAGCCTCGTTCGGCTTAAACAGTGAGGATGGGAGCACCCGGAGAACCGGCTGGAGGTGCTCTGGAAGTCCAGCGGGCCGCGTAAAACGCTTAGCCGGGGCTCTGGAAGCCTCGTTCGGCTTAAACAGTGAGGATGGGAGCACCCGGAGAACCGGCTGGAGGTGCTCTGGAAGTCCAGCGGGCCGCGTAAAACGCTTAGCCGGGGCTCTGGAAGCCTCGTTCGGCTTAAACAGTGAGGATGGGAGCACCCGGGGAACCGGCTGGAGGTGCTCTGGAAGTCCAGCGGGCCGCGTAAAACGCTTAGCCGGGGCTCTGGAAGCCTCCTCGGGCGTCAAGAGTGAGGAGGAATGCATCATGAGAACCGGCTGGAGGTGCTGTGGAAGCTCGGCGGGCCGCGTAAAACGCTTAGCCGAGGCTCTGGAAGCCTCCTCGGGCTTCAAGAGTTAGGAGGAAAGCCCCATGAGAACCGGCTGGAGGTGCTGTGGAAGCTCGGCGGGCCGCGTAAAACGCTTAGCCGGGTCTCTGGAAGCCTCGTTCGGCTTAAAGAGTGAGGAGTGAAGCACCCGGAGAACCGCCTGGAAGTGCTGTGGAGGCTCGGCGGGCCGCGTAAAACGCTTAGCCGGGGCTCTGGAAGCCTCGTTCGGCTTAAACAGTGAGCAGGAAAGCACCCGTGGAACCGGCTGGAGGTGCGGTGGAAGCTCAGCGGGCCGCGTAAAACGCTTAGCCGGGGCTCTGGAAGCCTCCTCGGGGGTCAAGAGTTAGGAGAAAAAGCACCCCCGAGAACCGGCCGGGTCCTCCACGAACCGTGAAAAAGATGTCGAGTGCCTCTACCTTAAGAGAGTCATAGTTACTCCCGCCGTTTGGCCGAAGGTGTATTTACTCGCCGTGTCCGCTGGAGGGAGGTATTTCCCCGCTCCAACGGCACCGGCGGCTTCCGAACGTCTCCCCGAGCGCTCGGAAGTCCGCGCGGGGGGGAGAAGCGGGCCGTGCGAGGTACCGGGTGGAGCTGGACCGTCACCTGGTCCGCTCGTCGGGCGCGCCGGCCGCTGGAAGTCGAACAAAGCTCCGCGATCTCATCCGCGGTGCTTGTAAAGTGCAGATCCGCTGGGCTGGAGCTATTTTGGGCCACTTGGCGCGCGCGCACGGCCTCCCGGAGGTGCCGGGTGGAGTGCGCGAGCGCACCGGCCGCTGGAAGTCGGATAAAGCTCCGCGATCTCATCCGCGGAGCTTGTAAAGTGCAGATCCGCTGGGCTGGAGCTATTTTCGGCCACTTGCGCATGCGCACGGCCTCCCGGAGGTGCCGGGTGGAGTGCGCGAGCGCACCGGCCGCTGGAAGTCGGATAAAGCTCCGCGATCTCATCCGCGGAGCTTGTAAAGTGCAGATCCGCTGGGCTGGAGCTATTTTCGGCCACTTGCGCATGCGCACGGCCTCCCGGAGGTTCCGGGCGGCGTGCGTAAGCGCACCGGCCGCTGGAAGTCGAATAATGCTCCGCGATCTCATCCGCGGTGCTTACAACTAGCCGATCCGGTCGGCCTGGAGCTATTTTCGGCCACTTGGCCCGCGCGCACGGCCTCCCGGCTGTCCCGGTGGTCCCGGTCGCCTCCGCGGGCGGTTAAAAAAATCTCAAGTGAGCCTACCTTAAGAGAGTGACTGTTACTCCCGCCGTTTGGCCGCTCAGAGTGCCACCGGACGCGCAGCAACGCGAGTGTGCGCTAAGTGCGAGAGGTGGCGTATTTACCCGCCGTGTCCGCTAGAGGGAGGTATTTCCCCGTTACAAGCTCCGGGAAGATCAGCGGGACGCGGAGAACGCTTAGCCGGGGCTCTGGAAGCCTCGGGCGGCTTAGAAAGTGAGGAGAAAAGCACCCGGAGAAGCGGCTGGAGGTGCTCTGGAAGTTCAGCGGGCCGCGTAAAACGCTTAGCCGGGGCTCTGGAAGCCTCGTTCGGCTTATAAAGTGAGGAGGAAAGCACTCGGGGAACCGGCTGGAGGTGCTGTGGAAGTTCAGCGGGCCGCGTAAAACGCTTAGCCGGGGCTCTGGAAGCCTCGTTCGGCTTAGGAAGTGAGGTGGAAAGCACCCGGAGAATATTTCAATATGATTTGACTATAAATGCGATCATATGTAGTATATATCACATATTTATCCACGAACCGTTCAAGAAAATGTCAAATGAGCCTAACTTAAGAGAGTGACTGTTACTCCCGCCGTTTGGCCGCTCAAAGTGCCACCGGACGCGCAGCAACGGGTGTGTGCGCTAAGTGCGAGAGGTGGCGTATTTACCCGCCGTGTCCGCTGGAGGGAGGTAATTCCCCGTTACGACCTCCGGGGAGATCAACGGGACGTGGAGAACGCTTAGCCGGGGCTCTGGAAGCCTCGGGCGGCTTAGAAAGTGAGGAGGAAAGCAGCCGGGGAACCGGCTGGAGGTGCTCTGGAAGCTCAGCGGGCCGCGCAAAACGCTTAGCCGGGGCTCTGGAAGCCTCGTTCGGCTTAAACAGTGAGGAGGAAAGCAGCCGTGGAACCGGCTGGAAGTGCTGTGGAGGCTCGGCGGGCCGCGTAAAATGCTTAGCCGGGGTGCTGGAAGCCTCGTTCGGCTTAAAGAGTGAGGAGTAAAGCACCATGAGGACCGTCTGGAGGTCTTCTGGAAGCACAGCGGGCCGTGGAGAACGCTTAGCCGGGGTGGTGGAAGCCTGGGCCGGCTTAGAGAGTGAGGAGTAAAGCACCATGAGGACCGGCTGGAGGTCTTCTGGAAGCACAGCGGGCCGTGGAGAACGCTTAGCCGGGGTGCTGGAAGTCGAGTAAGGCTCAGCCATCTCGTCCAAGGTGCTTACAAAGTGCATGTCCGCTCGGCTGGAGGTATTTCCGGCCACCCGGCGCGTGTGCACGGCCTCTGGGTGGCTCCGGGCCGGCTAGAATTCCGGACCGCGATCGCTAACTCGCGGGACCCTAAATGGCCCGCGGACCAGCCGGCGGGACCTCGGTGACCACCCATCCGCCTCGCGGTGGTCCCCGGCCGGGTAGAATTCCGGACCGCGATCGGTACCTCGCGGGACCCTAAATGGCCCGCGGACCAGCCGGCGGGACCTCGGTGAGCACCCATCCGCCTCGCGGTGGTTCCCGGCCGGCTAGAATTCCGGACCGTGATCGCTAACTCGCGGGACCCTAAATGGCCCGCGGACCAGCCGGCGGGACCTCGGTGACCACCCATCCGCCTCGCGGTGGTCCCCGGCCGGGTAGAATTCCGGACCGCGATCGGTACCTCGCGGGACCCTAAATGTCCCGCGGACCAGCCGGCGGGACCTCGGTGAGCACCCATCCGCCTCGCGGTGGTTCCCGGCCGGCTAGAATTCCGGACCGCGATCGCTAACTCGCGGGACCCTAAATGGCCCGCGGACCAGCCGGCGGGACCTCATTGAAGACCCATCCGCCTCGCGGTGGTCCCCGGCCGGCTAGAATTCCGGACCGCGATCGGTACCTCGCGGGACCCTAAATGGCCCGCGGACCAGCCGGCGGGACCTCGGTGAGCACCCATCCGCCTCGCGGTGGTTCCCGGCCGGCTAGAATTCCGGACCGCGATCGCTAACTCGCGGGACCCTAAATGGCCCGCGGACCAGCCGGCGGGACCTCGGTGACCACCCATCCGCCTCGCGGTGGTCCCCGGCCGGGTAGAATTCCGGACCGCGATCGGTACCTCGCGGGACCCTAAATGGCCCGCGGACCAGCCGGCGGGACCTCGGTGAGCACCCATCCGCCTCGCGGTGGTTCCCGGCCGGCTAGAATTCCGGACCGCGATCGGTAACTCGCGGGACCCTAAATGGCCCGCGGACCAGCCGGCGGGACCTCGGTGAAGACCCATCCGCCTCGCGGTGGTCCCCGGCCGGCTAGAATTCCGGACCGCGATCGGTAACTCGCGGGACCCTAAATGGCCCGCGGACCAGCCGGCGGGACCTCGGTGAAGACCCATCCGCCTCGCGGTGGTCCCCGGCCGGGTAGAATTCCGGACCGCGATCGGTAACTCGCGGGACCCTAAATGGCCCGCGGACCAGCCGGCGGGACCTCGGTGAAGACCCATCCGCCTCGCGGTGGTCCCCGGCCGGCTAGAATTCCGGACCGCGATCGGTAACTCGCGGGACCCTAAATGGCCCGCGGACCAGCCGGCGGGACCTCGGTGAAGACCCATCCGCCTCGCGGTGGTCCCCGGCCGGCTAGAATTCCGGACCGCGATCGGTAACTCGCGGGACCCTAAATGGCCCGCGGACCAGCCGGCGGGACCTCGGTGAAGACCCATCCGCCTCGCGGTGGTCCCTGGCCGGGTAGAATTCCGGACCGCGATCGCTAACTCGCGGGACCCTAAATGGCCCGCGGACCAGCCGGCGGGACCTCGGTGAAGACCCATCCGCCTCGCGGTGGTCCCCGGCCGGCTAGAATTCCGGACCGCGATCGCTAACTCTCGGGACCCTAAATGGCCCGCGGACCAGCCGGCGGGACCTCGGTGACCACCCATCCGCCTCGCGGTGGTCCCTGGCCGGCTAGAATTCCGGACCGCGATCGCTAACTCGCGGGACCCTAAATGGCCCGCGGACCAGCCGGCGGTACCTCGGTGACCACCCATCCGCCTCGCGGTGGTCCCTGGCCGGGTAGAATTCCGGACCGCGATCGGTAACTCGCGGGACCCTAAATGGCCCGCGGACCAGCCGGCGGGACCTCGGTGAAGACCCATCCGCCTCGCGGTGGTCCCCGGCCGGCTAGAATTCCGGACCGCGATCGCTAACTCGCGGGACCGCAATTGGCCCGCGGACCAGCCGGCGGGACCCGCTTGACTTCCTATCCGCCTTCGCTGGTTCCCAAGTCGGCTAGAATTCCGGACCGCGATCGCTAACTCGCGGGACCGCAATTGGCCCGCGGACCAGCCGGCGGGACCCACTTGACTTCCTATCCGCCTTCGCTGGTTCCCAAGTCGGCTAGAATTCCGGACCGCAATCGCTAACTCGCGGGACCGCAATTGGCCCGCGGACCAGCCGGCGGGACCCAATCCACTTCCTATCCGCCTTCGCTGGTTCCCAAGTCGGCTAGAATTCCGGACCGCGATCGCTAACTCGCGGGACCGCAATTGGCCCGCGGACCAGCCGGCGGGACGCGCTTGACTTCCTATCCGCCTTCGCTGGTTCCCAAGTCGGCCACAAATTACGATTATTCGGCCTCTCGCTCTGGAAGTGCCATCGGCACTTGCTCGGAAAAGTGTCCGCCTCTTCTGGTTCCCTAGGTCGGCCGCCAAATGCGAAAAATCGGCCTCTACCCCGTTTGGGTACCAGGGGTAGGGTGCAGTACCAACTTTGGTCTTCAGGTGCGCCAGAGCGCGATGGTTGGTCCCACTAGTCAGCGTACTCATCGACGGTTTACTCCCCTTTCGCAAAATATAGTGGGCACGTATGTGCAGGACTGTTTATTTTTATTTTGAAAAATTTTCTAAGTGCCAGCGGACGCTGGCACACGACGTGTCCGAGCCACGATGGTGCCCAGGCCGGACAGCGACGGCGAAAAAGCCCATTCTGGAAGTTTCGAATATGCCAACGGCAAAAGCGGCGTGATGTGTCCGCCTCGGCTGGTTCTCCGGCCGGCCAGAAAAAGTGAAAATTCGGCCTCTCGCTCTGGAGGTCCGACGAACTTTGGCGAATATTTTCTAAGTGCCAACGGGTGTTACACCGTAATGTGTCCGACGCGGCTGGTTCCTCCGGTCGGCCAGAAAAAGTGAAAATTCGGCCTCTTCGCCTGGAAGTCCGGCCGACTTGGGCGAATATTTTCTAAGTGCCAACGGGTGTTGCGCCGAAATGTGTCCGACTCGGCTGGTTCCCCGAGTCGGCCCGAACGAGCGAAAATTCGGCCTCTTCGCCTGGAAGTCCGACGAACTTTGGCGAATATTTTCTAAGTGCCAACGGGTGTTCGGCCGTAATGTGTCCGACTCGGCTGGTTCCCCGAGTCGGCCCGAACGAGCGAAAATTCGGCCTCTTCGCCTGGAGGTCCAACGAACTTTGGCGAATATTTTCTAAGTGCCAACGGGTGTTACACCGTAATGTGTCCGACTCGGCTGGTTCCCCGAGTCGGTCAGAAAAAGTGAAAATTCAGGCTCTTCGCCTGGAAGTCCGGCCGACTTTGGCGAATATTTTCTAAGTGCCAACGGGTTTTCGGCCGTAATGTGTCCGACTCGGCTGGTTCCCCGAGTCGGCCCGAACGAGCGAAAATTCAGCCTCTTCGCCTGGAAGTCCGGCCGACTTTGGCGAATATTTTCTAAGTGCCAACGGGTGTTCGGCCGTAACGTGTCCGACTCGGCTGGTTCCCCGAGTCGGCCCGAACGAGTGAAAATTCGGCCTCTTGCTCTGGAAGTCCTGCCAATTTGAGCGAATATTTTCTAAGTGCCATCGGGTCTTGCCCGGAAAAGTGTCCGACTCGGCTGGTTCCCTAGTTCGGCCACATAATGTGAAAATTCGGCCTCTTGCTCTGGAAGTCCTGCCAACTTGAGCGAATATTTTCTAAGTGCCATCGGGTCTTGCCCGGAAAAGTGTCCGACTCGGCTGGTTCCCCGAGTCGGCCCGAACGAGCGAAAATTCGGCCTCTTGCTCTGGAAGTCCTGCCAACTTGAGCGAATATTTTCTAAGTGCCATCGGGTCTTGCCCGGAAAAGTGTCCGACTCGGCTGGTTCCCCGAGTCGGCCCGAACGAGCGAAAATTCGGCCTCTTGCTCTGGAAGTCCTGCCAACTTGAGCGAATATTTTCTAAGTGCCATCGGGTCTTGCCCGGAAAAGTGTCCGACTCGGCTGGTTCCCCGAGTCGGCCACGGAATGTGAAAATTCGGCCTCTTGCTCTGGAAGTCCTGCCAACTTGAGCGAATATTTTCTAAGTGCCATCGGGTCTTGCCCGGAAAAGTGTCCGACTCGGCTGGTTCCCCGAGTCGGCCCGAACGAGCGAAAATTCGGCCTCTTGCTCTGGAAGTCCTGCCAACTTGAGCGAATATTTTCTAAGTGCCATCGGGTCTTGCCCGGAAAAGTGTCCGACTCGGCTGGTTCCCTAGTTCGGCCACATAATGTGAAAATTCGGCCTCTTGCTCTGGAAGTCCTGCCAACTTGAGCGAATATTTTCTAAGTGCCATCGGGTCTTGCCCGGAAAAGTGTCCGACTCGTCTGGTTCCCCGAGTCGGCCCGAACGAGCGAAAATTCGGCCTCTTGCTCTGGAAGTCCTGCCAACTTGAGCGAATATTTTCTAAGTGCCATCGGGTCTTGCCCGGAAAAGTGTCCGACTCGGCTGGTTCCCTAGTTCGGCCACATAATGTGAAAATTCGGCCTCTTGCTCTGGAAGTCCTGCCAACTTGAGCGAATATTTTCTAAGTGCCATCGGGTCTTGCCCGGAAAAGTGTCCGACTCGGCTGGTTCCCCGAGTCGGCCCGAACGAGCGAAAATTCGGCCTCTTGCTCTGGAAGTCCTGCCAACTTGAGCGAATATTTTCTAAGTGCCATCGGGTCTCTCCCGGAAAAGTGTCCGCCTCGTCCGGTTCCCTAGTTCGGCCACGGAATGTGAAAATTCGGCCTCTCTGAGGTACCAGGGGTACGCATTTAGGTACCAGGGGTAGTCGCTGAGGTACCAGGGGTATGCATTTAGGTACCAGGGGAGACCACTACGGTCTGTTGGTCCCCCTAGTTAGTGTACTCATCGGTTTACTCCCCTTTCGCAAAATATAGTCGGCACGTATGTGCAGGACTGTTTATTTTTATTTTGAAAAATGTTCTAAGTGCCAACGGAAGCTGGCACACGAACTGTCCGAGCCACGATGGTGCCCAGGCCGGACAGCGACGGCGAAAAAGCCGATGTGTGTTTGATGGAAGTTTCGAATATTTTCAAAGTGCCAACGGCACTTGCGGGGTGATGTGTCCGCCTCGTCTGGTTCCCCAGGTCGGCCAGAAAAAGTGAAAATTCGGCCTCTTCTCCTGGAAGTCCGGCCAAGTTTGGCGAATATTTTCAAAGTGCCAACGGCACTTGCGGGGTGATGTGTCCGCCTCGTCTGGTTCCCCAGGTCGGCCAGAACAAGTGAAAATTCGGCCTCTTCTCCTGGAAGTCCGGCCAAGTTTGGCGAATATTTTCAAAGTGCCAACGGCACTTGCGGGGTGATGTGTCCGCCTCGTCTGGTTCCCCAGGTCGGCCAGAACAAGTGAAAATTCGGCCTCTTCTCCTGGAAGTCCGGCCAAGTTTGGCGAATATTTTCAAAGTGCCAACGGCACTTGCGGGGTGATGTGTCCGCCTCGTCTGGTTCCCCATAACGGCCAGAACAAGTGAAAATTCGGCCTCTTCTCCTGGAAGTCTGGCCAAGTTTGGCGAATATTTTCAAAGTGCCAACGGCACTTGCGGGGTGATGTGTCCGCCTCGTCTGGTTCCCCATAACGGCCAGAACAAGTGAAAATTCGGCCTCTTCTCCTGGAAGTCTGGCCAAGTTTGGCGAATATTTTCAAAGTGCCAACGGCACTTGCGGGGTGATGTGTCCGCCTCGTCTGGTTCCCCATAACGGCCAGAACAAGTGAAAATTCGGCCTCTTCTCCTGGAAGTCTGGCCAAGTTTGGCGAATATTTTCTAAGTGCCAACGACTCAACCAGCGTAAAGTGTCCGCCTCGGCTGGTTCCCCACAACGGCCAGAACAAGTGAAAATTCGGCCTCTTCTCCTGGAAGTCTGGCCAAGTTTGGCGAATATTTTCTAAGTGCCAACGACTCAACCAGCGTAAAGTGTCCGCCTCGGCTGGTTCCCCAGGTCGGCCACCAAAAGTGAAAATTCGGCCTCTTCTCCTGGAAGTCTGGCCAAGTTTGGCAAATATTTTCTAAGTGCCAACGACTCGACCAGCGTAAAGTGTCCGCCTCGGCTGGTTCCCCATAACGGCCACCAAAAGTGAAAATTCGGCCTCTTCTCCTGGAAGTCAAGCCAAGTTTGGCAAATATTTTCTAAGTGCCAACGACTCAACAGCCGTAAAGTGTCCGCCTCGGCTGGTTCCCCAGGTCGGCCACCAAAAGTGAAAATTCGGCCTCTTCTCCTGGAAGTCTGGCCAAGTTTGGCGAATATTTTCTAAGTGCCAACGACTCAACCAGCGTAAAGTGTCCGCCTCGGCTGGTTCCCCATAACGGCCACCAAAAGTGAAAATTCGGCCTCTTCTCCTGGAAGTCAAGCCAAGTTTGGCAAATATTTTCTAAGTGCCAACGGCTCTTGAGCCGAAAAGTGTCCGCCTCGGCTGGTTCCCCATAACGGCCATGAAAAGTGAAAATTCGGCCTCTTCTCCTGGAAGTCAAGCCAAGTTTGGCAAATATTTTCTAAGTGCCAACGACTCAACCAGCCTAAAGTGTCCGCCTCGGCTGGTTCCCCAGGTCGGCCACCAAAAGTGAAAATTCGGCCTCTTCTCCTGGAAGTCTGGCCAAGTTTGGCAAATATTTTCTAAGTGCCAACGACTCAACCAGCCTAAAGTGTCCGCCTCGGCTGGTTCCCCAGGTCGGCCACCAAAAGTGAAAATTCGGCCTCTTCTCCTGGAAGTCAAGCCAAGTTTGGCGAATATTTTCTAAGTGCCAACGACTCAACCAGCCTAAAGTGTCCGCCTCGGCTGGTTCCCCAGGTCGGGTACCACAAGTGAAAATTCGGCCTCTTCTCCTGGAAGTCAAGCCAAGTTTGGCGAATATTTTCTAAGTGCCATCGACTCGACCAGCGTAAAGTGTCCGCCTCGGCTGGTTCCCCATAACGGCCCACAAAAGTGAAAATTCGGCCTCTTCTCCTGGAAGTCAAGCCAAGTTTGGCAAATATTTTCTAAGTGCCAACGACTCAACCAGCCTAAAGTGTCCGCCTCGGCTGGTTCCCCAGGTCGGCCACCAAAAGTGAAAATTCGGCCTCTTCTCCTGGAAGTCTGGCCAAGTTTGGCAAATATTTTCTAAGTGCCAACGACTCAACCAGCCTAAAGTGTCCGCCTCGGCTGGTTCCCCAGGTCGGCCACCAAAAGTGAAAATTCGGCCTCTTCTCCTGGAAGT
Organism: Syngnathus floridae; assembly: GCF_059516105.1. Lineage (NCBI taxonomy): Eukaryota > Metazoa > Chordata > Actinopteri > Syngnathiformes > Syngnathidae > Syngnathus > Syngnathus floridae. The sequence goes on along the minus strand of NW_028284174.1, from coordinate 22,733 downwards.
CAAGCCAAGTTTGGCGAATATTTTCTAAGTGCCAACGACTCAACCAGCCTAAAGTGTCCGCCTCGGCTGGTTCCCCAGGTCGGGTACCACAAGTGAAAATTCGGCCTCTTCTCCTGGAAGTCAAGCCAAGTTTGGCGAATATTTTCTAAGTGCCATCGACTCGACCAGCGTAAAGTGTCCGCCTCGGCTGGTTCCCCATAACGGCCCACAAAAGTGAAAATTCGGCCTCTTCTCCTGGAAGTCAAGCCAAGTTTGGCAAATATTTTCTAAGTGCCAACGACTCAACCAGCGTAAAGTGTCCGCCTCGGCTGGTTCCCCATAACGGCCACCAAAAGTGAAAATTCGGCCTCTTCTCCTGGAAGTCTGGCCAAGTTTGGCAAATCTTTTCTAAGTGCCAACGACTCAACCAGCCTAAAGTGTCCGCCTCGGCTGGTTCCCCAGGTCGGCCACCAAAAGTGAAAATTCGGCCTCTTCTCCTGGAAGTCTGGCCAAGTTTGGCAAATATTTTCTAAGTGCCAACGACTCAACCAGCCTAAAGTGTCCGCCTCGGCTGGTTCCCCAGGTCGGCCACCAAAAGTGAAAATTCGGCCTCTTCTCCTGGAAGTCAAGCCAAGTTTGGCGAATATTTTCTAAGTGCCAACGACTCAACCAGCCTAAAGTGTCCGCCTCGGCTGGTTCCCCAGGTCGGCCACCAAAAGTGAAAATTCGGCCTCTTCTCCTGGAAGTCAAGCCAAGTTTGGCAAATATTTTCTAAGTGCCAACGACTCAACCAGCGTAAAGTGTCCGCCTCGGCTGGTTCCCCAGGTTGGCCACCAAAAGTGAAAATTCGGCCTCTTCTCCTGGAAGTCAAGCCAAGTTTGGCAAATATTTTCTAAGTGCCAACGGCTCTTGAGCCGAAAAGTGTCCGCCTCGGCTGGTTCCCCAGGTCGGCCACCAAAAGCGAAAATTCGGCCTCTTCTCCTGGAAGTCAAGCCAAGTTTGGCAAATATTTTCTAAGTGCCAACGGCTCTTGAGCCGAAAAGTGTCCGCCTCGGCTGGTTCCCCAGGTCGGCCACCAAAAGCGAAAATTCGGCCTCTTCTCCTGGAAGTCCTGCCAACTTGTGCGAATTTTTTCTAAGTGCCAACGACTCAACAGCCGTAAAGTGTCCGCCTCGGCTGGTTCCCCATAACGGCCACCAAAAGCGAAAATTCGGCCTCTTGCTCTGGAAGTCCTGCCAACTTGTGCGAATTTTTTCTAAGTGCCAACGACTCAACAGCCGTAAAGTGTCCGCCTCGGCTGGTTCCCCATAACGGCCACCAAAAGCGAAAATTCGGCCTCTGGCCCCGGAAGTCCTGCCAACTTGTGCGAATTTTTTCTAAGTGCCAACGGCTCTTGAGCCGAAAAGTGTCCGCCTCGGCTGGTTCCCGCGGTCGGCCGCCGAAAGCGAAAATTCGGCCTCTCCCTCTTTAGGTACCAGGGGTTGGGGTACCAGGGGTAGGGTGCAGTACCAACTTTGGTCTTCAGGTGCGCCAGAGTACGATGGTTGGTCCCCCTAGTCAGCGTACTCATCAACGATTTACCCCCCTTTCGCAAAATATAGTCAGAACGAGCATGGGGGGCGCATAATTTACCCCACAAAATGAAAGGGCCCGGTGCCGAGCGCTTGGTCATGGCCGCCAGCAGCGCCCCTTGCTCGGTGGGAACACAACACGCAGGGTTGCACAGCACCCTGGAAGGCACAAAGAGAGTGAAAAATTTTCTAAGTGTCACTCTTGACGAAAAATGTCTAAGTGCCTCTCTTGACGAAAAATTTCTAAGTGCCACGCTTGACGAAAAATGTCTAAGTGCCACAGCGCTCGAAAATTTCCTAAGTGCGAGCACGGCTGTGAAATATTCAAAGTACAAGGAACGCTGGCAGAATCTCTCGACGGCCGTCTGCTCCCGGCGGCCGCCGTGAAGTCTCCCCTCCCGGGGACGGCTGTCTGCTCCCGGCAGCCGTCCTTAACCCCCTCCCCACACGTTGGACGAACACCAGCCGAGGGCGAAAGGCTCGCGGTGTGGAAGGATCGTGGCCACGGCTAATCTAGCGATGCCCGCGTTGGACGGTCACACCGCACGACAGAGCGGGGCCTGCATCCGGCGCGAGGCGGCCTTCAGGCACGTGGCTCGAGACGACCTCACCCGCCCTAGCCCGGAGCGGAAAGACTTTGAAATTTTCAAAGTCCAAGGAACACTGGCAGAATGGGAGGACCGGCCGCCTCCTTAAACACAGGCCGGAGAGATGGAGCGGGATCAGCGGCCCGCGCGTTGAGCGAACACCGGCCGAGGGCGAAAGGCTCGCGGTGTGGAAGGATCGTGGCCACGGCTAATCTAGCGATGCCCGCGTTGGACGGTCACACCGCACGACAGAGCGGGGCCTGCATCCGGCGCGAGGCGGCCTTCAGGCACGTGGTTCGAGACGACCTCACCCGCCCTAGCCCGGAGCGGAAAGACTTTGAAATAGTCAAAGTCCAAGGAACACTGGCAGAATCTCTCGACGGCCGTCTGCTCCCGGCGGCCGCCGTGAAGTCTCCCCTCCCGGGGACGGCTGTCTGCTCCCGGCAGCCGTCCATAACCCCCTCCCCACACGTTGGTTGAACATCAGCCGAGGGCGAAAGGCTTGCGGTGTGGAAGGATCGTGGCCACGGCTAATCTAGCGATGCCCGCGTTGGACGGTCACACCGCACGACAGAGCGGGGCCTGCATCCGGCGCGAGGCGGCCTTCAGGCACGTGGTTCGAGACGACCTCACCCGCCCTAGCCCGGAGCGGAAAGACTTTTCAAAGTCCAAGGAACACTGGCAGAATGGGAGGACCGGCCGCCTCCTTAAACACAGGCCGGAGCGACCGAGCGGGATCAGCGGCCCGCGCGCAGGGTCTTTGAAATGTACAAAGTCCTAGGGACAATGGCAGAATCGCTCGACGGCCGTCTGCTCCCGGCGGCCGCGGTGAAGGGACTGTACACCCCACCCGGGGACGGCTGTCTGCTCCCGGCAGCCGTCCTTCCCCCCCACCCCACACGTTGACCGACACCGGCCGAGGGCGAAAGGCTCGCGGTGTGGAAGGATCGTGGCCACGGCTAATCTAGCGATGCCCGCGTTGGACGGTCACACCGCACGACAGAGCGGGGCCTGCATCCGGCGCGAGGCGGCCTTCAGGCACGTGGTTCGAGACGACCTCACCCGCCCTAGCCCGGAGCGAAAAGACTTTGAAATATTCAAAGTCCAAGGAACACTGGCAGAATGGGAGGACCGGCCGCCTCCTTAAACACAGGCCGGAGCGACCGAGCGGGATCAGCGGCCCGCGCGGAGGGTCTTTAAAATGTACAAAGTCCTAGGAACAATGGCAGAATCGCTCGACGGCCGTCTGCTCCCGGCGGCCGCGGTGGAAGGACTGTACACCCCACCCGGGGACGGCTGTCTGCTCCCGGCAGCCGTCCTTCCCCCCCACCCACACGTTGACCGACACCGGCCGAGGGCGAAAGGCTCGCGGTGTGGAAGGATCGTGGCCACGGCTAATCTAGCGATGCCCGCGTTGGACGGTCACACCGCACGACAGAGCGGGGCCGCATCTGGCGCGAGGCGGCCTTCAGGCACGTGGTTCGAGACGACCTCACCCGCCCTAGCCCGGAGCGGAAAGACTTTGAAATTTTCAAAGTCCAAGGAACACTGGCAGAATGGGAGGACCGGCCGCCTCCTTAAACACAGGCCGGGCGAAAAATATGCGAATGTTGGGTCTCATCCAAGAAAGGGAGTTACCGGCCGCCTCCTTAAACACAGGCCGGGCGAAAAATATGCGAATGGTCCATCCAAGGAAGGAGGACCGGCCGCCTCCTTAAACACAGGCCGGGCGAAAAATATGCGAATGGTCCATCCAAGGAAGGAGGAGCGGCCGCCTCCTTAAACACAGGCCGGAGAGATGGAGCGGGATCAGCGGCCCGCGCTTTGAGCGACCACCGGCCGAGGGCGAAAGGCTCGCGGTGTGGAAGGATCGTGGCCACGGCTAATCTAGCGATGCCCGCGTTGGACGGTCACACCGCACGACAGAGCGGGGCCTGCATCCGGCGCGAGGCGGCCTTCAGGCACGTGGTTCGAGACGACTTCACCCGCCCTAGCCCGGAGCTGAAACTCTGCGAATGTTAACATCCAAGGATGGAGGCAACGGCCGTCTCGTTAAGCTGAGGCCGGAGGAAAGTCTGCGGATTCGGGGCATCCAAGGCAGATGGAGGTGCCGGCCGCCTCGGTAAACAGAGGCCGGACCGACCGACATGCGACCATGACCCGCCTTGGTAGGGCCCCCACCGGCCCCGGCTAGCGCCGGCGTTGGGTGGACGGTTCCTCCCCACTTGCGGGTCGCCCTCTAGCGCTACGGCCGCCGCGCGAGCGCGCGCTCCGACGCCGCCCCCGCAGGCCTAGCGCGAGCCGTACGGCAGCGAGACCGAGACGCCCCGATTCCACGCACGCACCTAGCGGTCATCAACGGAGGCCGAGCGCGCGATCCGACTCGCGGCACGCCACGTGGGCGTCCGCCGGCCGCGCCGGTCTACCGCGAAAGATGTTTCTCAAACCCTCGCCTAACCTAGGGACGGCTATCTCGGGAAGCCGCCCCCGCATCTGCACCTATCCGCTAAGCCCTCCCGACCACCGCGAAGCGGGAGGACGTCTATCGTGGCCGCCGGGGCGTATGACCCCTCCGCGTGAGGCGTGCGGGCTCGGGTGGGCCGCAACGACCGAGTCTGACTCGGACGGGGCGCAGCTTCCCTCCCGGTCGCAGCATCAAGCGCCGATCGCGCGACGTCACCAGCCCCCCGGGACGGTTCGTCGGGAGCACGGTACAGGCACGTAGCTCACTCTCCAGCTGGCCGCAGCGGGCCGCACCGACCGAGTCTGACTCGGCCGGGGCGCAGCTTCCCGTCTGGGTGACAGCGGCGACGAGCTGCGACTGTTGGCCGCCGCCCCTTCGTCCTTCCCGGATCCCCCCAGTGCCGACTCAACTCCGCATCCTGGCCGCAGCGAGATACCGTCGGGTTGCGGCGCCCGAGTCTGACTCGGGACGCGCGCTTCTTCCTTCGGACCACAGCGTACGTGCCTCGCGCGGGCAAAGTCGCCGGCACAGCGCCGCGCCCCCTCGACCAAGCGAGCCTCAGCCGGGCCGCGACGACCGAGTCTGACTCGGACGGAGCGCAGCTTCCCGCCTGGGTTACCGTGACGAGTCGC
>NW_028284174.1:0-7500 GCF_059516105.1 Syngnathus floridae | reverse complement strand
GCAACACGCACTCTCCGCCGGACACCGACGGAGGCAACGTCCCCCTCCTGCGGTGACAAAAAACATCCACCCCTGGTACCTAAAATTTTCTCCAGCGGCGGGCCCTTGGCTGAAACTTTCTCCGGGCCGCGCAACACGCACTTTCCGCCGGACGCCGGTCCCAAAGCGCCACCCCGGACCACCACAAGGCAACAGCCACCATCCCCAAGCGCCACCCCCGACCGAAACAAGTCGACGGCCACCAGGCGACCACCACCACCATCCCCAAGCGCCACCCCCGACCGCCACCAGGCGACAGCCACCATCCCCAAGCGCCACCCCCGACCGCCACCAGGCGACAGCCACCATCCCCAAGCGCCACCCCCGACCGCCACAAGGCGACCGCCACCATCCCCAAGCGCCACCCCCCGACCGCCACCCCCCGACCGCCACAAGGCGACCGCCACCATCCCCAAGCGCCACCCCCCGACCGCCACCCCCCGACCGCCACAAGGCGACCGCCACAAGGCGACCGCCACCATCCCCAAGCGCCACCCCCCGACCGCCACCCCCCGACCGCCACAAGGCGACCGCCACAAGGCGACCGCCACAAGGCGACCGCCACCATCCCCAAGCGCCACCCCCCGACCGCCACCCCCCGACCGCCACAAGGCGACCGCCACAAGGCGACCGCCACAAGGCGACCGCCACAAGGCGACCGCCACCATCCCCAAGCGCCACCCCCCGACCGCCACCCCCCGACCGCCACAAGGCGACCGCCACAAGGCGACCGCCACCATCCCCAAGCGCCACCCCCCGACCGCCACCCCCCGACCGCCACAAGGCGACCGCCACCATCCCCAAGCGCCACCCCCCGACCGCCACCCCCCGACCGCCACCAGCCGACTGCCACCAGCCGACCGCCACCAGCCGACCGCCACCAGCCGTTCGCGGTGTGCGCCTCCGGCGCCACCGGTCCCAAGCACCATCCCCAAGCACCATCCCCGACCGCCACCCCCCGACCGCCACCCCCCGACCGCCACAAGGCGACCGCCACCAGCCGACCGCCACCAGCCGACCGCCACCAGCCGACCGCCACCAGCCGTTCGCGGTGTGCGCCTCCGGCGCCACCGGTCCCCAAGCACCATCCCCAAGCACCATCCCCGACCGCCACCCCCCGACCGCCACCCCCCGACCGCCACCCAGCGACCGCCACCCGCCGTTCGCGGTGTGCGCCGTTATCCGCCTCTCGGTGGTCCTTGCCGGGCGTGGGTCGGCGTCCGCTGTCGGTAGGTGACGGGACCATTATTGGCCCGCGGACCAGCCGGCGGGGCTCTCTTGAGAGTTTACCCGCCTTCGCTGGTTCCCTGGTCGGCCACGAGTAGCGAGAATTCGGCCTCTTCGCCCGGAGCGCGGAGCGACTTTTGCGAAAATGCACTAAGTGCCAAAGCCCATTCATTTACAACGGCGTGTCCGCCAGAGGGCGCATTTCCCGCCGCGGACCGGCCGGCGGGGCTCGTCGGAGAGCGTATCCGCCTCTCGGTGGTTCTTACCGGGCGTGGGACGGCGTCCGCTGTGGGTACGTTACGGGACCACGTTCGGCCCGCGGACCAGCCGGCGGGGCTCTCTTGAAAGCTTACCCGCCTTCGCTGGTTCCCCGGTCGGCCGCGAGTGGCGAGAATTCGGCCTCTTCACCTGGAGCGCGGAGCGACTTTTGCGAAAATTTTTCTAAGTGCCAAGGGCTCTCGCGCCGCGATGCGTCCGCCTCTGCTGGTTCCCTGGTCGGCCACGAGTGGCGAGAATTCGGCCTCTTCACCTGGAGCGCGGAGCGACTTTTGCCAATTTTTTTCTAAGTGCCAAGGGCTCTTGCGCCGCGATGCGTCCGCCTCTGCTGGTTCCCCGGTCGGCCGCGAGTGGCGAGAATTCGGCCTCTTCACCCGGAGCGACTTTTGCCAATTTTTTTCTAAGTGCCAAGGGCTCTCGCGCCGCGATGCGTCCGCCTCTGCTGGTTCCCCGGTCGGCCGCGAGTGGCGAGAATTCGGCCTCTTCACCTGGAGCACGGAGCAACTTTTGCCAAATTTTTTCTAAGTGCCAAGGGCTCTCGCGCCGCGATGCGTCCGCCTCTGCTGGTTCCCCGGTCGGCCGCGAGTGGCGAGAATTCGGCCTCTTCACCCGGAGCCCGGGCCGACTCCCGCCGATACGATCACATCATGATCCAATAGCGAGTGTCGTATAACTATAACATGATGTACAAAATAAATATATAAATATTAACATCCCCTATAAACATTAAATATATAAATATTAACATCACCTATAAACATTAAACATATAAATATTAACATCGCCTATAAACATGATGAATACAGTGTTTATAACCGAATGCTCATTTTGTATTATTTGGCTTTAAATGCGATCATATGTAGTATATATCATGTATTTATCCACGAACCGTTAAAGAGATGTCAAGTCAGGCTACCTTAAGAGAGTCATAGTTACTCCCGCCGTTTACCCGCCTCTGTGCGAGAGGCGGTGTAATTTCTCTCCGTGTCCGCTGGAGGGAGGTATTTCCCCGTTACGACCTCCGGGAAGATCACCGGGACGCGGAGAACGCTTAGCCGGGGCGCTGGAAGCCTCGTTCGGCTTATAAAGTGAGGAGGAAAGCACTCGGGGAACCGGCTGGGGGTGCTGGGGAAGTTCAGCGGGCCGCGTAAAACGCTTAGCCGGGGCTCTGGAAGCCTCGTTCGGCTTAAAGAGTGAGGAGGAATGCATCATGAGAACCGGCTGGAGGTGCTTTGGAAGCTCGGCGGGCCGCGTAAAACGCTTAGCCGGGGCTCTGGAAGCCTCCTCGGGGGTCAAGAGTTAGGAGGAAAGCCCCATGAGAACCGGCTGGAGGTGCTCCGGAAGCTCAGCGGGCCGCGTAAAACGCTTAGCCGGGGTGCTGGAAGTCTCCTCGGGCGTCAAGAGTGAGGAGGAAAGCACTCGGGGAACCGGCTGGGGGTGCTGGGGAAGTTCAGCGGGCCGCGTAAAACGCTTAGCCGGGGCTCTGGAAGCCTCGTTCGGCTTAAACAGTGAGGATGGGAGCACCCGGAGAACCGGCTGGAGGTGCTCTGGAAGTCCAGCGGGCCGCGTAAAACGCTTAGCCGGGGCTCTGGAAGCCTCGTTCGGCTTAAACAGTGAGGATGGGAGCACCCGGAGAACCGGCTGGAGGTGCTCTGGAAGTCCAGCGGGCCGCGTAAAACGCTTAGCCGGGGCTCTGGAAGCCTCGTTCGGCTTAAACAGTGAGGATGGGAGCACCCGGGGAACCGGCTGGAGGTGCTCTGGAAGTCCAGCGGGCCGCGTAAAACGCTTAGCCGGGGCTCTGGAAGCCTCCTCGGGCGTCAAGAGTGAGGAGGAATGCATCATGAGAACCGGCTGGAGGTGCTGTGGAAGCTCGGCGGGCCGCGTAAAACGCTTAGCCGAGGCTCTGGAAGCCTCCTCGGGCTTCAAGAGTTAGGAGGAAAGCCCCATGAGAACCGGCTGGAGGTGCTGTGGAAGCTCGGCGGGCCGCGTAAAACGCTTAGCCGGGTCTCTGGAAGCCTCGTTCGGCTTAAAGAGTGAGGAGTGAAGCACCCGGAGAACCGCCTGGAAGTGCTGTGGAGGCTCGGCGGGCCGCGTAAAACGCTTAGCCGGGGCTCTGGAAGCCTCGTTCGGCTTAAACAGTGAGCAGGAAAGCACCCGTGGAACCGGCTGGAGGTGCGGTGGAAGCTCAGCGGGCCGCGTAAAACGCTTAGCCGGGGCTCTGGAAGCCTCCTCGGGGGTCAAGAGTTAGGAGAAAAAGCACCCCCGAGAACCGGCCGGGTCCTCCACGAACCGTGAAAAAGATGTCGAGTGCCTCTACCTTAAGAGAGTCATAGTTACTCCCGCCGTTTGGCCGAAGGTGTATTTACTCGCCGTGTCCGCTGGAGGGAGGTATTTCCCCGCTCCAACGGCACCGGCGGCTTCCGAACGTCTCCCCGAGCGCTCGGAAGTCCGCGCGGGGGGGAGAAGCGGGCCGTGCGAGGTACCGGGTGGAGCTGGACCGTCACCGGGTCCGCTCGTCGTGCGCGCCGGCCGCTGGAAGTCGAAAAAAGCTCCGCGATCTCATCCGCGGAGTGCAGATCCGCTGGGCTGGAGCTATTTTGGGCCACTTGGCGCGCGCGCACGGCCTCCCGGAGGTGCCGGGTGGAGTGCGCGAGCGCACCGGCCGCTGGAAGTCGGATGAAGTTCCGCGATCTCATCCGCGGAGCTTGTAAAGTGCAGATCCGGTCGGCCTGGAGCTATTTTCGGCCACTTGGCGCATGCGCACGGCCTCCCGGAGGTGCCGGGTGGAGTGCGCGAGCGCACCGGCCGCTGGAAGTCGGATAAAGCTCCGCGATCTCATCCGCGGTGCTTGTAAAGTGCAGATCCGGTCGGCTAGGAGCTATTTTCGGCCACTTGCGCATGCGCACGGCCTCCCGGAGGTTCCGGGCGGCGTGCGTAAGCGCACGGGCCGCTGGAAGTCGAATAATGCTCCGCGATCTCATCCGCGGTGCTTGTAAACAGCCGATCCGCTGGGCTGGAGCTATTTTGGGCCACTTGGCGCGCTGCGCACGGCCTCCCGGAGGTTCCGGGCGGCGTGCCGGGTGGAGTGCGCGAGCGCACCGGCCGCTGGAAGTCGAATAATGCTCCGCGATCTCATCCGCGGTGCTTACAACTAGCCGATCCGGTCGGCCTGGAGCTATTTTCGGCCACTTGGCCCGCGCGCACGGCCTCCCGGCTGTCCCGGTGGTCCCGGTCGCCTCCGCGGACGGTTAAAAAAATCTCAAGTGGGCCTACCTTAAGAGAGTGACAGTTACTCCCGCCGTTTGGCCGCTCAAAGTGCCACCGGACGCGCAGCAACGGGTGTGTGCGCTAAGTGCGAGAGGTGGCGTATTTACCCGCCGTGTCCGCTAGAGGGAGGTATTTCCCCGTTACAAGCTCCGGGAAGATCAGCGGGACGCGGAGAACGCTTAGCCGGGGTGCTGGGAGCCTCGTTCGGCTTAGAAAGTGAGGTGGAAAGCACTCGGGGAACCGGCTGGAGGTGCTCTGGAAGCTCAGCGGCCCGCGTAAAACGCTTAGCCGGGGCTCTGGAAGCCTCGTTCGGCTTAAACAGTGAGGAGGAAAGCACCCGGGGAACCGGCTGGAAGTGCTCCGGAAGCTCAGCGGGCCGCGTAAAACGCTTAGCCGGGGCTCTGGAAGCCTCGTTCGGCTTATAAAGCGAGGAGGAAAGCAGCCGGGGAACCGGCTGGAGGTGCTCTGGAAGTTCAGCGGACCGCGTAAAACGTTTAGCCGGGGCTCTGGAAGCCTCCTCGGGCGTCAAGAGTTAGGAGGAAAGCATTGTGAGGGCCGGCTGGGGGTGCTCTGGAAGTCCAGCGGGCCGCGTAAAACGCTTAGCCGGGGCTCTGGAAGCCTCGTTCGGCTTAAAGAGTGAGGAGGAAAGTACTGGGGGAACCGGCTGGAGGTGCTGTGGAAGCTCAGTGGGCTGCGTAAAACGCTTAGCCGAGGCTCTGGAAGCCTCCTCGGGCGTCAAGAGTTAGGAGGAAAGCCTCATGAGAACCGGCTGGAGGTGCTGTGGAAGCTCGGCGGGCCGCGTAAAACGCTTAGCCGGGGTGCTGGAAGCCTCCTCGGGCGTCAAGAGTTAGGAGGAAAGCATCATAAGAACCGGCTGGGGGTGCTGTGGAAGTCCAGCGGGCCGCGTAAAACGCTTAGCCGAGGCTCTGGAAGCCTCGTTCGGCTTAAAGAGTGAGGAGGAATGCATCATGAGAACCGGCTGGAGGTGCTGTGGAAGCTCAGCGGGCCGCGTAAAACGCTTATCCGAGGCTCTGGAAGCCTCCTCGGGCGTCAAGAGTTAGGAGGAAAGCCTCATGAGAACCGGCTGGAGGTGCTGTGGAAGCTCAGCGGGCCGCGTAAAACGCTTAGCCGGGGCTCTGGAAGCCTCGGGCGGCTTAGAAAGTGAGGAGGAAAGCAGCCGGGGAACCGGCTGGAGGTGCTTTGGAAGTTCAGCGGGCCGCGTAAAACGCTTAGCCGGGGCTCTGGAAGCCTCCTCGGGCGTCGAGAGTTAGGAGAAAAAGCACCCCCGAGAACCGGCCGGGTCGTCCACGAACCGCTAAAAAGATGTCGAGTGCCGCTACCTTAAGAGAGTCATAGTTACTCCCGCCGTTTGGCCGAAGGTGTATTTACTCGCCGTGTCCGCTGGAGGGAGGTATTTCCCCGCTCCAACGTCACCGGCGGCTTCCGAACGTCTCCCCGAGCGCTCGGAAGTCCGCGCGGGGGGGGGAGAAGCGGGCCGTGCGAGGTACCGGGTGGAGCTGGACCGTCACCTGGTCCGCTCGTCGGGCGCGCCGGCCGCTGGAAGTCGAACAAAGCTCCGCGATCTCATCCGCGGTGCTTGTAAAGTGCAGATCCGCTGGGCTGGAGCTATTTTGGGCCACTTGGCGCGCGCGCACGGCCTCCCGGAGGTGCCGGGTGGAGTGCGCGAGCGCACCGGCCGCTGGAAGTCGGATAAAGCTCCGCGATCTCATCCGCGGAGCTTGTAAAGTGCAGATCCGCTGGGCTGGAGCTATTTTCGGCCACTTGCGCATGCGCACGGCCTCCCGGAGGTGCCGGGTGGAGTGCGCGAGCGCACCGGCCGCTGGAAGTCGGATAAAGCTCCGCGATCTCATCCGCGGAGCTTGTAAAGTGCAGATCCGCTGGGCTGGAGCTATTTTCGGCCACTTGCGCATGCGCACGGCCTCCCGGAGGTTCCGGGCGGCGTGCGTAAGCGCACCGGCCGCTGGAAGTCGAATAATGCTCCGCGATCTCATCCGCGGTGCTTACAACTAGCCGATCCGGTCGGCCTGGAGCTATTTTCGGCCACTTGGCCCGCGCGCACGGCCTCCCGGCTGTCCCGGTGGTCCCGGTCGCCTCCGCGGGCGGTTAAAAAAATCTCAAGTGAGCCTACCTTAAGAGAGTGACTGTTACTCCCGCCGTTTGGCCGCTCAGAGTGCCACCGGACGCGCAGCAACGCGAGTGTGCGCTAAGTGCGAGAGGTGGCGTATTTACCCGCCGTGTCCGCTAGAGGGAGGTATTTCCCCGTTACAAGCTCCGGGAAGATCAGCGGGACGCGGAGAACGCTTAGCCGGGGCTCTGGAAGCCTCGGGCGGCTTAGAAAGTGAGGAGAAAAGCACCCGGAGAAGCGGCTGGAGGTGCTCTGGAAGTTCAGCGGGCCGCGTAAAACGCTTAGCCGGGGCTCTGGAAGCCTCGTTCGGCTTATAAAGTGAGGAGGAAAGCACTCGGGGAACCGGCTGGAGGTGCTGTGGAAGTTCAGCGGGCCGCGTAAAACGCTTAGCCGGGGCTCTGGAAGCCTCGTTCGGCTTAGGAAGTGAGGTGGAAAGCACCCGGAGAATATTTCAATATGATTTGACTATAAATGCGATCATATGTAGTATATATCACATATTTATCCACGAACCGTTCAAGAAAATGTCAAATGAGCCTAACTTA
>NW_028284173.1:35000-55423 GCF_059516105.1 Syngnathus floridae | reverse complement strand
ATGGAGGAGGCAGCCTCCCCTAAGTGGAACTTAGCCTCGTCCGAGTGGAACTTGGTGCTCGGAGGATGACAGCGGGCGTGCGTAAGAGGCTCGTCCGGGGATGAGGCAGCATCCTCGGGCGGCAGGAGGCAGCCTCCCCTCGGTTTAACTTAGTCTCCAGAGAATGACAGCGGGCGTGCGTAAGAGGCCCGTCCGGGGATGAGGCAGCATCCTCGGACACCAGCCAGGAGCGCGCGGGCGCTGTGGAAGTAAGTACATCCACTCCTGGTACCTAAAATTTTCTCCAGCGGCGGGCCCCGGGCCTAAACTTTCTCCGGGCCGCGCAACACGCACTCTCCGCCGGACACCGACGGAGGCAACGTCCCCCTCCTGCGGTGACAAAAAAAATCCACTCCTGGTACCTAAAATTTTCTCCAGCGGCGGGCCCCGGGCCTAAACTTTCTCCGGGCCGCGCAACACGCACTCTCCGCCGGACACCGACGGAGGCAACGTCCCCCTCCTGCGGTGACAAAAAAAATCCACCCCTGGTACCTAAAATTTTCTCCAGCGGCGGGCCCTTGGCTGAAACTTTCTCCGGGCCGCGCAACACGCACTTTGCGTCGGACGCCGGTCCCAAAGCGCCACCCCGGACCACCACAAGGCTACAGCCACCATCCCCAAGCGCCACCCCCGACCGCGACAAGTCGACCGCCACCAGGCGACCACCACCACCACCATCCCCAAGCGCCACCCCCGACCGCCACCAGGCGACAGCCACCATCCCCAAGCGCCACCCCCGACCGCCACCAGGCGACAGCCACCATCCCCAAGCGCCACCCCCGACCGCCACAAGGCGACCGCCACCATCCCCAAGCGCCACCCCCGACCGCCACAAGGCGACCGCCACCATCCCCAAGCGCCACCCCCCGACCGCCACCCCCCGACCGCCACCCCCCGACCGCCACCCCCCGACCGCCACAAGGCGACCGCCACCATCCCCAAGCGCCACCCCCCGACCGCCACCCCCCGACCGCCACCAGCCGACCGCCACCAGCCGACCGCCACCAGCCGACCGCCACCAGCCGTTCGCGGTGTGCGCCTCCGGCGCCACCGGTCCCAAGCACCATCCCCAAGCGCCATCCCCGACCGCCACCCCCCGACCGCCACCCCCCGACCGCCACCAGCCGACCGCCACCAGCCGACCGCCACCAGCCGTTCGCGGTGTGCGCCTCCGGCGCCACCGGTCCCAAGCACCATCCCCAAGCACCATCCCCGACCGCCACCCCCCGACCGCCACCCCCCGACCGCCACAAGCCGACCGCCACCAGCCGACCGCCACCAGCCGACCGCCACCAGCCGTTCGCGGTGTGCGCCTCCGGCGCCACCGGTCCCAAGCACCATCCCCAAGCACCATCCCCGACCGCCACCCCCCGACCGCCACCCCCCGACCGCCACCCAGCGACCGCCACCAGCCGACCGCCACCAGCCGACCGCCACCAGCCGTTCGCGGTGTGCGCCTCCGGCGCCACCGGTCCCAAGCACCATCCCCAAGCACCATCCCCGACCGCCACCCCCCGACCGCCACCAGCCGACCGCCACCCAGCGACCGCCACCCGCCGTTCGCGGTGTGCGCCGTTATCCGCCTCTCGGTGGTTCCTTGCCGGGCGTGGGTCGGCGTCCGCTGTCGGTAGGTGACGGGACCATAATCGGCCCGCGGACCAGCCGGCGGGGCTCTCTTGAAAGCCTACCCGCCTTCGCTGGTTCCCCGGTCGGCCACGAGTAGCGAGAATTCGGCCTCTTCGCCCGGAGCGCGGCTCAACTTCAGCGAAAATGCACTAAGTGCCAAAGCCCATTCATTTACAACGGCGTGTCCGCCAGAGGGCGCGTTTCCCGCCGCGGACCGGCCGGCGGGGCTCGTCGGAGAGCGTGTCCGCCTCTCGGTGGTTCCTGCCGGGCGTGGGTCGCCGTCCGCTGTCGGTACTTTACGGGACCACGTTCGGCCCGCGGACCAGCCGGCGGGGCTCCCTAGAAAGCTTATCCGCCTTCGCTGGTTCCCTGGTCGGCCACGAGTAGCGGGAATTCGGCCTCTTCGCCCGGAGCGCGGCTCAACTTTTGCGAAAATGCACTAAGTGCCAAAGCCCATTCATTTACAACGGCGTGTCCGCCAGAGGGCGCATTTCCCGCCGCGGACCAGCCGGCGGGACCCGCTCGACTTCCTATCCGCCTTCGCTGGTTCCCAAGTCGGCCAGAATTCCGGGCCGCGACCGGTAACTCGCGGGACCATAATTGGCCCGCGGACCAGCCGGCGGGGCTCTCTTGAGAGCTTACCCGCCTTCGCTGGTTCCCTGGTCGGCCACGAGTGGCGAGAATTCGGCCTCTTCGCCCGGAGCGCGGTTCAACTTTTGCGAAAATGCACTAAGTGCCAAAGCCCATTCATTTACAACGGCGTGTCCGCCAGAGGGCGCATTTCCCGCCGCGGACCGGCCGGCGGGGCTCGTCGGAGAGCGTGTCCGCCTCTCGGTGGTTCCTGCCGGGCGTGGGTCGGCGTCCGCTGTCGGTAGGTGACGGGACCCCGTTCGGCCCGCGGACCAGCCGGCGGGGCTCCATAGAAAGCTTACCCGCCTTCGCTGGTTCCCCGGTCGGCCGCGAGTGGCGAGAATTCGGCCTCTTCACCTGGAGCGCGGAGCGACTTTTGCCAAATTTTTTCTAAGTGCCAAGGGCTCTCGCGCCGCGATGCGTCCGCCTCTGCTGGTTCCCCGGTCGGCCGCGAGTGGCGAGAATTCGGCCTCTTCACCTGGAGCCCGGAGCGACTTTTGCCAATTTTTTTCTAAGTGCCAAGGGCTCTCGCGCCGCGATGCGTCCGCCTCTGCTGGTTCCCCGGTCGGCCGCGAGTGGCGAGAATTCGGCCTCTTCACCCGGAGCCCGGGCCGACTCCCGCCGACATGATCACATCATGATCCAATAGCGAGTGTCGTATAACTGTAACATGATGTACAAAATAAATATATAAATATTAACATCACCTATAAACATTAAATATATAAATATTAACATCACCTATAAACATTAAACATATAAATATTAACATCACCTATAAACATTATGAATACCATGTTTATAACCGAATGCTCATTTTGTATTATTTGGCTGTAAATGCGAGCATAAGTTGTATATATCATGTATTTATCCACGAACCGTTAAAGAGATGTCAAGTCAGGCTACCTTAAGAGAGTCATAGTTACTCCCGCCGTTTACCCGCCTCTGTGCGAGAGGCGGTGTAATTTCTCTCCGTGTCCGCTGGAGGGAGGCATTTCCCCGTTACAAGCTCCGGGAAGATCACCCGGACGCGGAGAACGCTTAGCCGGGGTGCTGGGAGCCTCGTTCGGCTTAGAAAGTGAGGTGGAAAGCACTCGGGGAACCGGCTGGAGGTGCGGTGGAAGCTCGGCGGGCCGCGTAAAACGCTTAGCCGGGGCTCTGGAAGCCTCGTTCGGCTTAAACAGTGAGGAGGAAAGCACCCGGGGAACCGGCTGGAGGTGCTGTGGAAGCTCAGCGGGCTGCGTAAAACGCTTAGCCGGGGCTCTGGAAGCCTCTTCGGGCGTCAAGAGTGAGGAGGAATGCAACATGAGAACCGGCTGGAGGTGCGGTGGAAGCTCGGCGGGCCGCGTAAAACGCTTAGCCGGGGCTCTGGAAGCCTCGTTCGGCTTAAACAGTGAGGATGGGAGCACCCGGAGAACCGGCTGGAGGTGCTGTGGAAGTTCAGCGGGCCGCGTAAAACGCTTAGCCGGGGCTCTGGAAGCCTCGTTCGGCTTCGAAAGTGAGGAGGAATGCACCCGGGGAACCGGCTGGAGGTGCTCTGGAAGCTCAGCGTGCCGCGTAAAACGTTTAGCCGGGGCTCTGGAAGCCTCGTTCGGCTTAGAAAGTTAGGAGGAATGCACCCGGGGAACCGGCTGGAGGTGCTCTGGAAGCTCAGCGGGCCGCGTAAAACGCTTAGCCGGGGCTCTGGAAGCCTCGTTCGGCTTAGAAAGTGAGGAGGAATGCATCATGAGAACCGGCTGGAGGTGCTCTGGAAGTCCAGCGGGCCGCGTAAAACGCTTAGCCGAGGCTCTGGAAGCCTCGTTCGGCTTAAAGAGTGAGGAGTGAAGCACCCGGAGAACCGGCTGGAAGTGCTCTGGAAGCTCAGCGGGCCGCGTAAAACGCTTAGCCGGGGTGCTGGAAGTCTCCTCGGGCGTCAAGAGTGAGGAGGAAAGCACCCGTGGAACCGGCTGGAGGTGCTGTGGAAGCTCAGCGGGCCGCGTAAAACGTTTAGCCGGGGCTCTGGAAGCCTCGTTCGGCTTAGAAAGTGAGGAGGAAAGCAGCCGGGGAACCGGCTGGAGGTGCTCTGGAAGTTCAGCGGACCGCGTAAAACGTTTAGCCGGGGCTCTGGAAGCCTCCTCGGGCGTCAAGAGTTAGGAGGAAAGCATTGTGAGGGCCGGCTGGGGGTGCTCTGGCAGTCCAGCGGGCCGCGTAAAACGCTTAGCCGGGGCTCTGGAAGCCTCGTTCGGCTTAAAGAGTGAGGAGGAAAGTACTGGGGGAACCGGCTGGAGGTGCTGTGGAAGCTCAGTGGGCTGCGTAAAACGCTTAGCCGAGGCTCTGGAAGCCTCCTCGGGCGTCAAGAGTTAGGAGGAAAGCCTCATGAGAACCGGCTGGAGGTGCTGTGGAAGCTCGGCGGGCCGCGTAAAACGCTTAGCCGGGGTGCTGGAAGCCTCCTCGGGCGTCAAGAGTTAGGAGGAAAGCATCATAAGAACCGGCTGGGGGTGCTGTGGAAGTCCAGCGGGCCGCGTAAAACGCTTAGCCGAGGCTCTGGAAGCCTCGTTCGGCTTAAAGAGTGAGGAGGAATGCATCATGAGAACCGGCTGGAGGTGCTGTGGAAGCTCAGCGGGCCGCGTAAAACGCTTAGCCGAGGCTCTGGAAGCCTCCTCGGGCTTCAAGAGTGAGGAGGAAAGCACCCGTGGAACCGGCTGGAGGTGCTCTGGAAGCTCAGCGGGCCGCGTAAAACGCTTAGCCGGGGCGCTGGAAGCCTCCTCGGGCGTCAAGAGTGAGGAGGAAATCATCATAAGAACCGGCTGGAGGTGCTGTGGAAGTCCAGCGGGCCGCGTAAAACACTTAGCCGAGGCTCTGGAAGCCTCCTCGGGCGTCAAGAGTTAGGAGGAAAGCCTCATGAGAACCGGCTGGAGGTGCTGTGGAGGCTCGGCGGGCCGCGTAAAACGCTTAACCGGGGCTCTGGAAGCCTCGTTCGGCTTACGAAGCGAGGAGGAACGCACCCGGAGAATGACATTTTGATATGATTTGACCCTAAATGGCCCGCGGACCAGCCGGCGGGACCTCGGTGAAGACCCATCCGCCTCGCGGTGGTCCCCGGCCGGCTAGAGTTCCGGACCGCGATCGGTACCTCGCGGGACCCTAAATGGCCCGCGGACCAGCCGGCGGGACCTCGGTGAAGACCCATCCGCCTCGCGGTGGTCCCTGGCCGGGTAGAATTCCGGACCGCGATCGGTAACTCGCGGGACCCTAAATGGCCCGCGGACCAGCCGGCGGGACCTCGGTGAGCACCCATCCGCCTCGCGGTGGTTCCCGGCCGGCTAGAATTCCGGACCGCGATCGCTAACTCGCGGGACCCTAAATGGCCCGCGGACCAGCCGGCGGGACCTCGGTGAAGACCCATCCGCCTCGCGGTGGTCCCCGGCCGGTTAGAATTCCGGACCGCGATCGCTAACTTGCGGGACCCTAAATGGCCCGCGGACCAGCCGGCGGGACCTCGGTGACCACCCATCCGCCTTCGCTGGTTCCCAAGTCGGCCAGAATTCCGGGCCGCGACCGGTAACTCGCGGGACCCTAAATGGCCCGCGGACCAGCCGGCGGGACTAGCTTGACTTCCTATCCGCCTTCGCTGGTTCCCAAGTCGGCCAGAATTCCGGGCCGCGGTCGCTAACTCGCGGGACCCTAAATGGCCCGCGGACCAGCCGGCGGGGCTCTCTTGAAAGCTTACCCGCCTTTGCTGGTTCCCTGGTCGGCCACGACTGGCGAGAATTCGGCCTCTTCGCCCGGAGCGCGGCTCAACTTCAGCGAAAATGCACTAAGTGCCAAAGCCCATTCATTTACAACGGCGTGTCCGCCAGAGGGCGCATTTCCCGCCGCTGACCAGCCGGCGGGGCTCTCTTGAGAGCTTGCCCGCCTTCGCTGGTTCCCTGGTCGGCCACGAGTGGCGAGAATTCGGACTCTTCACCCGGAGCCCGGAGCGACTTTTGCCAAATTTTTTCTAAGTGCCAAGGGCTCTCGCGCCGCGATCCGTCCGCCTCTGTTGGTTCCCCGGTCGGCCGCGAGTGGCGAGAATTCGGCCTCTTCACCCGGAGCCCGGGCCGACTTCCGCCGATATGATCACATCATGATCCTATAGCAAGTGTCGTACAACTATAACATGATGTACAAAATAAATATATAAATATTAACATGACCTATAAACATTAAATATATAAATATTAACATCACCTATAAACATTAAATATATAAATATTAACATCACCTATAAACATTATGAATACAATGTTTATAACCGAATGGTCACTTTGTATTATTTGGCTGTAAATGCGATCATATGTAGTATATATCATGTATTTATCCACGAACCGTTAAAAAGATGTCAAGTCGGGCTACCTTAAGAGAGTCATAGTTACTCCCGCCGTTTACCCGCCTCTGTGCGAGAGGCGGTGTAATTTCTCTCCGTGTCCGCTGGAGGGAGGTATTTCCCCGTTACGACCTCCGGGAAGATCAGCGGGACGCGGAGAACGCTTAGCCGGGGCTCTGGAAGCCTCCTCGGGCGTCAAGAGTGAGGAGGAAAGCATCGGGGGGACCGGCTGGAGGTGCTCTGGAAGCTCGGCGGGCCGCGTAAAACGCTTAGCCGGGGCTCTGGAAGCCTCGTTCGGCTTAAACAGTGAGGAGGAAAGCACTCGGGGAACCGGCTGGAGGTGCTGTGGAAGCTCGGCGGGTCGTGGAAAACGCTTAGCCGGGGTGCTGGAAGCCTCGTTCGGCTAAAAGAGTGAGGAGGAATGCATCATGAGAACCGGCTGGAGGTGCTCTGGAAGCTCAGCGGGCCGCGTAAAACGCTTAGCCGGGGTGCTGGAAGTCTCCTCGGGCGTCAAGAGTGAGGAGGGAAGCACCCGGAGAACCGGCTGGAGGTGCTGTGGAAGTCCAGCGGGCCGCGTAAAACGCTTAGCCGGGGCTCTGGAAGCCTCGTTCGGCTTAAACAGTGAGGATGGGAGCACCCGGAGAACCGGCTGGAGGTGCTGTGGAGGCTCGGCGGGCCGCGTAAAATGCTTAACCGGGGCTCTGGAAGCCTCGTTCGGCTGGGAGAGTGAGGAGGAAAGCACCATGAGGACCGTCTGGAGGTCTTCTGGAAGCACAGCGGGCCGTGTATGACGCTTAGCCGGGGTGCTGGAAGCCTGGGCCGCCTGGGAGAGTGAGGAGGAAAGTACCATGAGGACCGTCTGGAGGTCTTCTAGAAGCACAGCGGGCCGTGGAGAACGCTTAGCCGGGGTGCTGGAAGTCGAGTAAGGCTCAGCCATCTCGTCCAAGGTGCTTATAAAGTGCATGTCCGCTCGGCTGGAGGTATTTCCGGCCACCCGGCGCCTGTGCACGGCCTCTGGGTGGCTCCGGGCCGGCTAGAATTCCGGGCCGCGACCGCTAACTCGCGGGACCCTAAATGGCCCGCGGACCAGCCGGCGGGACGTCGGTGACCACCCATCCGCCTCGCGGTGGTCCCCGGCCGGGTAGAATTCCGGACCGCGATCGCTAACTCGCGGGACCGCAATTGGCCCGCGGACCAGCCGGCGGGACGTCGGTGACCACCCATCCGCCTCGCGGTGGTCCCCGGCCGGGTAGAATTCCGGACCGCGATCGCTAACTCGCGGGACCGCAATTGGCCCGCGGACCAGCCGGCGGGACCTCGGTGACCACCCATCCGCCTCGCGGTGGTCCCCGGCCGGCTAGAATTCCGGACCGCGATCGGTAATTCGCGGGACCCTAAATGGCCCGCGGACCAGCCGGCGGGACCTCGGTGAAGACCCATCCGCCTCGCGGTGGTCCCCGGCCGGCTAGAATTCCGGACCGCGATCGGTAACTCGCGGGACCCTAAATGGCCCGCGGACCAGCCGGCGGGACGTCGGTGACCACCCATCCGCCTCGCGGTGGTCCCCGGCCGGGTAGAATTCCGGACCGCGATCGGTAACTCGCGGGACCGCAATTGGCCCGCGGACCAGCCGGCGGGACGTCGGTGACCACCCATCCGCCTCGCGGTGGTCCCCGGCCGGGTAGAATTCCGGACCGCGATCGCTAACTCGCGGGACCGCAATTGGCCCGCGGACCAGCCGGCGGGACCTCGGTGACCACCCATCCGCCTCGCGGTGGTCCCCGGCCGGCTAGAATTCCGGACCGCGATCGGTAATTCGCGGGACCCTAAATGGCCCGCGGACCAGCCGGCGGGACCTCGGTGAAGACCCATCCGCCTCGCGGTGGTCCCTGGCCGGCGTGGATTCCGGACCGCGATCGGTAATTCGCGGGACCCTAAATGGCCCGCGGACCAGCCGGCGGGACCTCGGTGACCACCCATCCGCCTCGCGGTGGTCCCTTGCCGGCTAGAATTCCGGACCGCGATCGGTAATTTGCGGGACCCTAAATGGCCCGCGGACCATCCGGCGGGACCTCGGTGAAGACCCATCCGCCTCGCGGTGGTCCCTGGCCGGCTAGAATTCCGGACCGCGATCGGTACCTCGCGGGACCCTAAATGGCCCGCGGACCAGCCGGCGGGACCTCGGTGAAGACCCATCCGCCTCGCGGTGGTCCCCGGCCGGCTAGAATTCCGGACCGCGATCGGTAACTCGCGGGACCCTAAATGGCCCGCGGACCAGCCGGCGGGACCTCGGTGAAGACCCATCCGCCTCGCGGTGGTCCCCAGCCGGGTAGAATTCCGGACCGCGATCGGTACCTCGCGGGACCCTAAATGGCCCGCGGACCAGCCGGCGGGACCTCGGTGACCACCCATCCGCCTCGCGGTGGTCCCCGGCCGGGTAGAATTCCGGACCGCGATCGGTAACTCGCGGGACCCTAAATGGCCCGCGGACCAGCCGGCGGGACCTCGGTGAAGACCCATCCGCCTCGCGGTGGTCCCCAGCCGGGTAGAATTCCGGACCGCGATCGGTACCTCGCGGGACCCTAAATGGCCCGCGGACCAGCCGGCGGGACCTCGGTGACCACCCATCCGCCTCGCGGTGGTCCCCGGCCGGGTAGAATTCCGGACCGCGATCGGTAACTCGCGGGACCCTAAATGGCCCGCGGACCAGCCGGCGGGACCTCGGTGAAGACCCATCCGCCTCGCGGTGGTCCCTGGCCGGGTAGAATTCCGGACCGCGATCGGTACCTCGCGGGACCCTAAATGGCCCGCGGACCAGCCGGCGGTACCTCGGTGACCACCCATCCGCCTCGCGGTGGTCCCTGGCCGGGTAGAATTCCGGACCGCGATCGGTAACTCGCGGGACCCTAAATGGCCCGCGGACCAGCCGGCGGGACCTCGGTGACCACCCATCCGCCTCGCGGTGGTCCCCGGCCGGCTAGAATTCCGGACCGCGATCGCTAACTCGCGGGACCGCAATTGGCCCGCGGACCAGCCGGCGGGACCCGCTTGACTTCCTATCCGCCTTCGCTGGTTCCCAAGTCGGCTAGAATTCCGGACCGCGATCGCTAACTCGCGGGACCGCAATTGGCCCGCGGACCAGCCGGCGGGACCCACTTGACTTCCTATCCGCCTTCGCTGGTTCCCAAGTCGGCTAGAATTCCGGACCGCAATCGCTAACTCGCGGGACCGCAATTGGCCCGCGGACCAGCCGGCGGGACCCAATCCACTTCCTATCCGCCTTCGCTGGTTCCCAAGTCGGCTAGAATTCCGGACCGCGATCGCTAACTCGCGGGACCGCAATTGGCCCGCGGACCAGCCGGCGGGACCCGCTCCACTTCCTATCCGCCTTCGCTGGTTCCCAAGTCGGCCACAAATTACGATTATTCGGCCTCTCGCTCTGGAAGTGCCATCGGCACTTGCTCGGAAAAGTGTCCGCCTCTTCTGGTTCCCTAGGTCGGCCGCCAAATGCGAAAAATCGGCCTCTACCCCGTTTGGGTACCAGGGGTAGGGTGCAGTACCAACTTTGGTCTTCAGGTGCGCCAGAGCGCGATGGTTGGTCCCACTAGTCAGCGTACTCATCGACGGTTTACTCCCCTTTCGCAAAATATAGTGGGCACGTATGTGCAGGACTGTTTATTTTTATTTTGAAAAATTTTCTAAGTGCCAGCGGACGCTGGCACACGACGTGTCCGAGCCACGATGGTGCCCAGGCCGGACAGCGACGGCGAAAAAGCCGATTCTGGAAGTTTCGAATATGCCAACGGCAAAAGCGGCGTGATGTGTCCGCCTCGGCTGGTTCTCCGGTCGGCCAGAAAAAGTGAAAATTCGGCCTCTCGCTCTGGAGGTCCGACGAACTTTGGCGAATATTTTCTAAGTGCCAACGGGTGTTGCGCCGAAATGTGTCCGACTCGGCTGGTTCCCCGAGTCGGCCCGAACGAGCGAAAATTCGGCCTCTTCGCCTGGAAGTCCGGCCGACTTTGGCGAATATTTTCTAAGTGCCAACGGGTGTTGCGCCGAAATGTGTCCGACTCGGCTGGTTCCCCGAGTCGGCCCGAACGAGCGAAAATTCGGCCTCTTCGCCTGGAAGTCCGGCCGACTTTGGCGAATATTTTCTAAGTGCCAACGGGTGTTGCGCCGAAATGTGTCCGACTCGGCTGGTTCCCCGAGTCGGCCCGAACGAGCGAAAATTCGGCCTCTTCGCCTGGAAGTCCGACGAACTTTGGCGAATATTTTCTAAGTGCCAACGGGTGTTGCGCCGAAATGTGTCCGACTCGGCTGGTTCCCCGAGTCGGCCCGAACGAGCGAAAATTCGGCCTCTTCGCCTGGAAGTCCGACGAACTTTGGCGAATATTTTCTAAGTGCCAACGGGTGTTCGGCCGTAATGTGTCCGACTCGGCTGGTGCCCCGAGTCGGCCCGAACGAGCGAAAATTCGGCCTCTTCGCCTGGAGGTCCAACGAACTTTGGCGAATATTTTCTAAGTGCCAACGGGTGTTACACCGTAATGTGTCCGACTCGGCTGGTTCCTCCGGTCGGCTCCGAACGAGCGAAAATTCGGCCTCTTCGCCTGGAAGTCCGGCCGACTTGGGCGAATATTTTCTAAGTGCCAACGGGTGTTACGCCGAAATGTGTCCGACTCGGCTGGTTCCCCGAGTCGGCCAGAAAAAGTGAAAATTCGGCCTCTTCGCCTGGAAGTCCGGCCGACTTGAGCTAATATTTTCTAAGTGCCAACGGGTGTTCGGCCGTAATGTGTCCGACTCGGCTGGTTCCCCGAGTCTGCCCGAACGAGCGAAAATTCGGCCTCTCGCTCTGGAAGTCCTGCCAACTTGAGCGAATATTTTCTAAGTGCCATCGGGTCTTGCCCGGAAAAGTGTCCGACTCGGCTGGTTCCCCGAGTCGGCCCGAACGAGCGAAAATTCGGCCTCTCGCTCTGGAAGTCCTGCCAACTTGAGCGAATATTTTCTAAGTGCCAACGGCTGTTCGGCCGTAACGTGTCCGACTCGGCTGGTTCCCCGAGTCGGTCCGAACGAGCGAAAATTCGGCCTCTTGCTCTGGAAGTCCTGCCAACTTTAGCGAATATTTTCTAAGTGCCATCGGGTCTTGCCCGGAAAAGTGTCCGACTCGGCTGGTTCCCCGAGTCGGCCAGAAAAAGTGAAAATTCAGCCTCTTGCTCTGGAAGTCCTGCCAACTTGAGCGAATATTTTCTAAGTGCCATCGGGTCTTGCCCGGAAAAGTGTCCGACTCGGCTGGTTCCCCGAGTCGGCCCGAACGAGCGAAAATTCGGCCTCTTGCTCTGGAAGTCCTGCCAACTTGAGCGAATATTTTCTAAGTGCCATCGGGTCTTGCCCGGAAAAGTGTCCGACTCGGCTGGTTCCCCGAGTCGGCCCGAACGAGCGAAAATTCGGCCTCTTGCTCTGGAAGTCCTGCCAAATTGAGCGAATATTTTCTAAGTGCCAACGGGTCTTGCCCGGAAAAGTGTCCGACTCGTCTGGTTCCCCGAGTCGGCCCGACCGAGTGAAAATTCGGCCTCTCGCTCTGGAAGTCCTGTCAACTTGAGCGAATATTTTCTAAGTGCCATCGGGTCTTGCCCGGAAAAGTGTCCGACTCGGCTGGTTCCCCGAGTCGGCCCAAACGAGTGAAAATTCGGCCTCTTGCTCTGGAAGTCCTGCCAAATTGAGCGAATATTTTCTAAGTGCCAACGGGTCTTGCCCGGAAAAGTGTCCGACTCGTCTGGTTCCCCGAGTCGGCCCGACCGAGTGAAAATTCGGCCTCTCGCTCTGGAAGTCCTGTCAACTTGAGCGAATATTTTCTAAGTGCCATCGGGTCTTGCCCGGAAAAGTGTCCGACTCGGCTGGTTCCCCGAGTCGGCCCGAACGAGTGAAAATTCGGCCTCTTGCTCTGGAAGTCCTGCCAACTTGAGCGAATATTTTCTAAGTGCCATCGGGTCTTGCCCGGAAAAGTGTCCGACTCGTCCGGTTCCCTAGTTCGGCCACATAATGTGAAAATTCGGCCTCTTGCTCTGGAAGTCCTGCCAACTTGAGCGAATATTTTCTAAGTGCCATCGGGTCTTGCCCGGAAAAGTGTCCGACTCGGCTGGTTCCCCGAGTCGGCCCGAACGAGTGAAAATTCGGCCTCTTGCTCTGGAAGTCCTGCCAACTTGAGCGAATATTTTCTAAGTGCCATCGGGTCTTGCCCGGAAAAGTGTCCGACTCGGCTGGTTCCCCGAGTCGGCCCGAGCGAGTGAAAATTCGGCCTCTTGCTCTGGAAGTCCTGCCAACTTGAGCGAATATTTTCTAAGTGCCATCGGGTCTTGCCCGGAAAAGTGTCCGACTCGTCCGGTTCCCTAGTTCGGCCACATAATGTGAAAATTCGGCCTCTTGCTCTGGAAGTCCTGCCAACTTGAGCGAATATTTTCTAAGTGCCATCGGGTCTTGCCCGGAAAAGTGTCCGACTCGTCCGGTTCCCTAGTTCGGCCACATAATGTGAAAATTCGGCCTCTTGCTCTGGAAGTCCTGCCAACTTGAGCGAATATTTTCTAAGTGCCATCGGGTCTCTCCCGGAAAAGTGTCCGACTCGGCTGGTTCCCCGGTTCGGCCACATAATGTGAAAATTCGGCCTCTTGCTCTGGAAGTCCTGCCAACTTGAGCGAATATTTTCTAAGTGCCATCGGGTCTCTCCCGGAAAAGTGTCCGCCTCGTCCGGTTCCCTAGTTCGGCCACGGAATGTGAAAATTCGGCCTCTCTGAGGTACCAGGGGTACGCATTTAGGTACCAGGGGTAGTCGCTGAGGTACCAGGGGTATGCATTTAGGTACCAGGGGAGACCACTACGGTCTGTTGGTCCCCCTAGTTAGTGTACTCATCGGTTTACTCCCCTTTCGCAAAATATAGTCGGCACGTATGTGCAGGACTGTTTATTTTTATTTTGAAAAATGTTCTAAGTGCCAACGGAAGCTGGCACACGAACTGTCCGAGCCACGATGGTGCCCAGGCCGGACAGCGACGGCGAAAAAGCCGATGTGTGTTTGATGGAAGTTTCGAATATTTTCAAAGTGCCAACGGCACTTGCGGGGTGATGTGTCCGCCTCGTCTGGTTCCCCAGGTCGGCCAGAAAAAGTGAAAATTCGGCCTCTTCTCCTGGAAGTCCGGCCAAGTTTGGCGAATATTTTCAAAGTGCCAACGGCACTTGCGGGGTGATGTGTCCGCCTCGTCTGGTTCCCCAGGTCGGCCAGAACAAGTGAAAATTCGGCCTCTTCTCCTGGAAGTCCGGCCAAGTTTGGCGAATATTTTCAAAGTGCCAACGGCACTTGCGGGGTGATGTGTCCGCCTCGTCTGGTTCCCCAGGTCGGCCAGAAAAAGCGAAAATTCGGCCTCTTCTCCTGGAAGTCCGGCCAAGTTTGGCGAATATTTTCTAAGTGCCATCGGCACTTGCGGGGTGATGTGTCCGCCTCGTCTGGTTCCCCAGGTCGGCCAGAACAAGTGAAAATTCGGCCTCTTCTCCTGGAAGTCTGGCCAAGTTTGGCGAATATTTTCAAAGTGCCAACGGCACTTGCGGGGTGATGTGTCCGCCTCGTCTGGTTCCCCAGGTCGGCCAGAACAAGTGAAAATTCGGCCTCTTCTCCTGGAAGTCTGGCCAAGTTTGGCGAATATTTTCTAAGTGCCAACGACTCGACCAGCGTAAAGTGTCCGCCTCGGCTGGTTCCCCATAACGGCCACCATAAGTGAAAATTCGGCCTCTTCTCCTGGAAGTCAAGCCAAGTTTGGCGAATATTTTCTAAGTGCCAACGACCCAACCAGCGTAAAGTGTCCGCCTCGGCTGGTTCCCCATAACGGCCACAACAAGTGAAAATTCGGCCTCTTCTCCTGGAAGTCTGGCCAAGTTTGGCGAATATTTTCTAAGTGCCAACGACCCAACCAGCGTAAAGTGTCCGCCTCGGCTGGTTCCCCATAACGGCCACAACAAGTGAAAATTCGGCCTCTTCTCCTGGAAGTCTGGCCAAGTTTGGCGAATATTTTCTAAGTGCCAACGACCCAACCAGCGTAAAGTGTCCGCCTCGGCTGGTTCCCCATAACGGCCACAACAAGTGAAAATTCGGCCTCTTCTCCTGGAAGTCTGGCCAAGTTTGGCGAATATTTTCTAAGTGCCAACGACTCAACCAGCGTAAAGTGTCCGCCTCGGCTGGTTCCCCAGGTCGGCCACCAAAAGTGAAAATTCGGCCTCTTCTCCTGGAAGTCAAGCCAAGTTTGGCAAATATTTTCTAAGTGCCAACGACTCAACCAGCGTAAAGTGTCCGCCTCGGCTGGTTCCCCATAACGGCCACCAAAAGTGAAAATTCGGCCTCTTCTCCTGGAAGTCAAGCCATGTTTGGCAAATATTTTCTAAGTGCCAACGGCTCTTGAGCCGAAAAGTGTCCGCCTCGGCTGGTTCCCCATAACGGCCATGAAAAGTGAAAATTCGGCCTCTTCTCCTGGAAGTCAAGCCAAGTTTGGCAAATATTTTCTAAGTGCCAACGACTCAACCAGCGTAAAGTGTCCGCCTCGGCTGGTTCCCCAGGTCGGCCACCAAAAGTGAAAATTCGGCCTCTTCTCCTGGAAGTCTTGCCAAGTTTGGCGAATATTTTCTAAGTGCCAACGACTCAACCAGCGTAAAGTGTCCGCCTCGGCTGGTTCCCCAGGTCGGCCACCAAAAGTGAAAATTCGGCCTCTTCTCCTGGAAGTCAAGCCAAGTTTGGCAAATATTTTCTAAGTGCCAACGACTCAACCAGCGTAAAGTGTCCGCCTCGGCTGGTTCCCCAGGTCGGTCACCAAAAGTGAAAATTCGGCCTCTTCTCCTGGAAGTCTGGCCAAGTTTGGCGAATATTTTCTGAGTGCCAACGACTCAACCAGCCTAAAGTGTCCGCCTCGGCTGGTTCCCCATAACGGCCACCAAAAGTGAAAATTCGGCCTCTTCTCCTGGAAGTCAAGCCAAGTTTGGCAAATATTTTCTAAGTGCCAACGACTCAACCAGCGCAAAGTGTCCGCCTCGGCTGGTTCCCCATAACGGCCATGAAAAGTGAAAATTCGGCCTCTTCTCCTGGAAGTCAAGCCAAGTTTGGCAAATATTTTCTAAGTGCCAACGACTCAACCAGCGTAAAGTGTCCGCCTCGGCTGGTTCCCCAGGTCGGCCACCAAAAGTGAAAATTCGGCCTCTTCTCCTGGAAGTCTTGCCAAGTTTGGCGAATATTTTCTAAGTGCCAACGACTCAACCAGCGTAAGTGTCCGCCTCGGCTGGTTCCCCAGGTCGGCCACCAAAAGTGAAAATTCGGCCTCTTCTCCTGGAAGTCAAGCCAAGTTTGGCAAATATTTTCTAAGTGCCAACGACTCAACCAGCGTAAAGTGTCCGCCTCGGCTGGTTCCCCAGGTCGGTCACCAAAAGTGAAAATTCGGCCTCTTCTCCTGGAAGTCAAGCCAAGTTTGGCAGATATTTTCTAAGTGCCAACGACTCAACCAGCGTAAAGTGTCCGCCTCGGCTGGTTCCCCAGGTCGGCCACCAAAAGTGAAAATTCGGCCTCTTCTCCTGGAAGTCAAGCCAAGTTTGGCAAATATTTTCTAAGTGCCAACGACTCAACCAGCGTAAAGTGTCCGCCTCGGCTGGTTCCCCATAACGGCCACCAAAAGTGAAAATTCGGCCTCTTCTCCTGGAAGTCAAGCCATGTTTGGCAAATATTTTCTAAGTGCCAACGGCTCTTGAGCCGAAAAGTGTCCGCCTCGGCTGGTTCCCCATAACGGCCACCAAAAGTGAAAATTCGGCCTCTTCTCCTGGAAGTCAAGCCAAGTTTGGCAAATATTTTCTAAGTGCCAACGGCTCTTGAGCCGAAAAGTGTCCGCCTCGGCTGGTTCCCCAGGTCGGCCACCAAAAGTGAAAATTCGGCCTCTTCTCCTGGAAGTCAAGCCAAGTTTGGCAAATATTTTCTAAGTGCCAACGGCTCTTGAGCCGAAAAGTGTCCGCCTCGGCTGGTTCCCGCGGTCGGCCTTCAAAAGCGAAAATTCGGCCTCTTCCCCTGGTAGCCCTGCCAACTTGTGCGAATTTTTTCTAAGTGCCAACGGCTCTTGAGCCGAAAAGTGTCCGCCTCGGCTGGTTCCCTCGGTCGGCCCCAAAAAGCGAAAATTCGGCCTCTCCCTCTTTAGGTACCAGGGGCTGGGGTACCAGGGGGAGGGTGCAGTACCAACTTTGGTCTTCAGGTGCGCCAGAGTACGCTAAATGGTCCCCCTAGTCAGCGTACTCATCAACGATTTACCCCCCTTTCGCAAAATATAGTCAGAACGAGCATGGGGGGCGCATAATTTACCCCACAAAATGAAAGGGCCCGGTGCCGAGCGCTTGGTCATGGCCGCCAGCAGCGCCCCTTGCTCGGTGGGAACACAACACGCAGGGTTGCACAGCACCCTGGAAGGCACACAGAGAGAGAGAGAAAAATTTTCTAAGTGCCTCTCTTGACGAAAAATGTCTAAGTGCCTCTCTTGACGAAAAATTTCTAAGTGCCACAGCGCTCGAAAATTTCCTAAGTGCGAGCACGGCTGTGAAATATTCAAAGTACAAGGAACGCTGGCAGAATCGCTCGACGGCCGTCTGCTCCCGGCGGCCGCCGTGAAGTCTCCCCTCCCGGGGACGGCTGTCTGCTCCCGGCAGCCGTCCTTAACCCCCTCCCCACACGTTGGCCGAACACCAGCCGAGGGCGAAAGGCTCGCGGTGTGGAAGGATCGTGGCCACGGCTAATCTAGCGATGCCCGCGTTGGACGGTCACACCGCACGACAGAGCGGGGCCTGCATCCGGCGCGAGGCGGCCTTCAGGCACGTGGTTCGAGACGACCTCACCCGCCCTAGCCCGGAGCGGAAAGACTTTTACAAGTCCAAGGAACAATGGCAGAATGGGAGGACCGGCCGCCTCCTTAAACACAGGCCGGAGAGATGGAGCGGGATCAGCGGCCCGCGCATTGAGCGAACACCGGCCGAGGGCGAAAGGCTCGCGGTGTGGAAGGATCGTGGCCACGGCTAATCTAGCGATGCCCGCGTTGGACGGTCACACCGCACGACAGAGCGGGGCCTGCATCCGGCGCGAGGCGGCCTTCAGGCACGTGGTTCGAGGCGACCTCACCCGCCCTAGCCCGGAGCGGAAAGACTTTTCAAAGTCCAAGGAACACACTGGCAGAATCTCTCGACGGCCGTCTGCTCCCGGCGGCCGCCGTGAAGTCTCCCCTCCCGGGGACGGCTGTCTGCTCCCGGCAGCCGTCCATAACCCCCTCCCCACACGTTGGCCGAACATCAGCCGAGGGCGAAAGGCTCGCGGTGTGGAAGGATCGTGGCCACGGCTAATCTAGCGATGCCCGCGTTGGACGGTCACACCGCACGACAGAGCGGGGCCTGCATCCGGCGCGAGGCGGCCTTCAGGCACGTGGTTCGAGACGACCTCACCCGCCCTAGCCCGGAGCGGAAAGACTTTTACAAGTCCAAGGAACAATGGCAGAATGGGAGGACCGGCCGCCTCCTTAAACACAGGCCGGAGAGACGGAGCGGGATCAGCGGCCCGCGCGGAGGGTCTTTAAAATGTACAAAGTCCTAGGAACAATGGCAGAATCGCTCGACGGCCGTCTGCTCCCGGCGGCCGCGGTGAAGGGACTGTACACCCCACCCGGGGACGGCTGTCTGCTCCCGGCAGCCGTCCTTCCCCCCCTCCCCACACGTTGGCCGAACATCAGCCGAGGGCGAAAGGCTCGCGGTGTGGAAGGATCGTGGCCACGGCTAATCTAGCGATGCCCACGTTGGACGGTCACACCGCACGACAGAGCGGGGCCTGCATCCGGCGTGAGGCGGCCTTCAGGCACGTGGTTCGAGACGACCTCACCCGCCCTAGCCCGGAGCGGAAAGACTTTGAAATATTCAAAGTCCAAGGAACACTGGCAGAATGGGAGGACCGGCCGCCTCCTTAAACACAGGCCGGAGCGACCGAGCGGGATCAGCGGCCCGCGCGGAGGGTCTTTAAAATGTACAAAGTCCTAGGAACAATGGCAGAATCGCTCGACGGCCGTCTGCTCCCGGCGGCCGCGGTGAAGGGACTGTACACCCCACCCGGGGACGGCTGTCTGCTCCCGGCAGCCGTCCTTCCCCCCAAACCCACACGTTGACCGACACCGGCCGAGGGCGAAAGGCTCGCGGTGTGGAAGGATCGTGGCCACGGCTAATCTAGCGATGCCCGCGTTGGACGGTCACACCGCACGACAGAGCGGGGCCTGCATCCGGCGCGAGGCGGCCTTCAGGCACGTGGTTCGAGACGACCTCACCCGCCCTAGCCCGGAGCGGAAAGACTTTTCAAAGTCCAAGGAACACTGGCAGAATGGGAGGACCGGCCGCCTCCTTAAACACAGGCCGGAGCGACCGAGCGGGATCAGCGGCCCGCGCGCAGGGTCTTTGAAATGTACAAAGTCCTAGGGACAATGGCAGAATCGCTCGACGGCCGTCTGCTCCCGGCGGCCGCGGTGAAGGGACTGTACACCCCACCCGGGGACGGCTGTCTGCTCCCGGCAGCCGTCCTTCCCCCCCACCCCACACGTTGACCGACACCGGCCGAGGGCGAAAGGCTCGCGGTGTGGAAGGATCGTGGCCACGGCTAATCTAGCGATGCCCGCGTTGGACGGTCACACCGCACGACAGAGCGGGGCCTGCATCCGGCGCGAGGCGGCCTTCAGGCACGTGGTTCGAGACGACCTCACCCGCCCTAGCCCGGAGCGAAAAGACTTTGAAATATTCAAAGTCCAAGGAACACTGGCAGAATGGGAGGACCGGCCGCCTCCTTAAACACAGGCCGGAGCGACCGAGCGGGATCAGCGGCCCGCGCGGAGGGTCTTTAAAATGTACAAAGTCCTAGGAACAATGGCAGAATCGCTCGACGGCCGTCTGCTCCCGGCGGCCGCGGTGGAAGGACTGTACACCCCACCCGGGGACGGCTGTCTGCTCCCGGCAGCCGTCCTTCCCCCCAAACCCACACGTTGACCGACACCGGCCGAGGGCGAAAGGCTCGCGGTGTGGAAGGATCGTGGCCACGGCTAATCTAGCGATGCCCGCGTTGGACGGTCACACCGCACGACAGAGCGGGGCCGCATCTGGCGCGAGGCGGCCTTCAGGCACGTGGTTCGAGACGACCTCACCCGCCCTAGCCCGGAGCGGAAAGACTTTGAAATTTTCAAAGTCCAAGGAACACTGGCAGAATGGGAGGACCGGCCGCCTCCTTAAACACAGGCCGGGCGAAAAATATGCGAATGTTGGGTCTCATCCAAGAAAGGGAGTTACCGGCCGCCTCCTTAAACACAGGCCGGGCGAAAAATATGCGAATGGTCCATCCAAGGAAGGAGGACCGGCCGCCTCCTTAAACACAGGCCGGGCGAAAAATATGCGAATGGTCCATCCAAGGAAGGAGGACCGGCCGCCTCCTTAAACACAGGCCGGAGAGATGGAGCGGGATCAGCGGCCCGTGAACTGAGCGACCACCGGCCGAGGGCGAAAGGCTCGCGGTGTGGAAGGATCGTGGCCACGGCTAATCTAGCGATGCCCGCGTTGGACGGTCACACCGCACGACAGAGCGGGGCCTGCATCCGGCGCGAGGCGGCCTTCAGGCACGTGGTTCGAGACGACTTCACCCGCCCTAGCCCGGAGCTGAAACTCTGCGAATGTTAACATCCAAGGATGGAGGCAACGGCCGTCTCGTTAAGCT